>NW_026562599.1:0-140431 GCF_027474105.1 Poeciliopsis prolifica | reverse complement strand
AAATGTATCTGAGGCCAAAAAGACACCAGTGTGAAGGCAATAACGTTAACCACCGGTGCTGAAGAACTGCACTCAAGGTTGAGTTTGGTATCTGGTAAAACTATCACTGAAAGAAACAATTTTTTAAAAGATGAGAAAACAATAGCTGGCATGGCCGACATCTTACGGTGCTCTTCTTACAGATGTTACTGGTTTTCATGGGGTTTTTTAACCAAATTTTCCCAAATAGTTTGACTCATTTTCCACCTTTAACACAACAAGCATGACTCCATGTTGGTTTGGGAGTCATGGTACACAGAGCTCTTTAAAAATGTTGTATTTATTTGGGTAAAATGGTTTAATCTGTTTAAAAGTCAACATATAATGAAGTATATTGACTCTGGTAGATTGTTCCAAAGGTTATATCGGTCGATATATCAACAATTTTTATACAGTTTGAAAGGTCAATGAATGAAATAAGTAAAAATAAATAAACAGTTGCTGTTTCTGTAAAATTGCATTGAGTCCAAAGTTGGTAAATAATGAATCTATATTGTCTCAATTGATGAAACCCCCAAAATAGTCTTAACATTAAAAGTTTAATTAAATTACTAATTGATTGCCACTACTGAACAAAGTTCAGATCAATATTAACTACTAGCTAAACTCATTTAGCATAAATATAGTTTGAAACCCTCCAATAACCAGAAACATATATATAATTTATATGCTTAACAATCAAAAGTCTGTTGGTAAATTATAATACACACTTTCCATAAAAATAACTTTCATTTTCCCTCTTAAATTTCCTGGAAGTTCCCAACGGTTAGCATTTGGAAACCTAGCACACCTAACCTAGCATAGTTTGAAACCCCCCAGAAATCACTGACAATAATTGATCATCAACAATAAAACTTATGTTTTGCAATGTTGGTGAAAACATTAAACATTAAAATACACACGTTTCAGAAATGTATATTTGTTTTTCCCTCTTAAATTTTCTTGAAGTTCCCTAAGGTTAGCATTTGGAAGCTTAGCTTAGCATAATATAATTTATAAATCAAAATTTTAAATATTTAACACTAAAACAATAGCTTTTTTTATTTTTGGTCAATTAAAACACGCTTTCTATAAATACAACTTTAATTTTTCCCACATAAATTTCTTGAAACTTATGAAGGTTAGCATTTGACAAGCTAGCCTATTGTAGCCTAGCGTACTTTGAAACCTTCCAGAGATCTCTGATCAGTCACAAATTTCAATCATCCAATAATTTGACTGATTTGGAAGTAAAAACATTTTGTAGAAGTTATAAAGTTAAATGTTTGGTTCTGGTTTCACAGTGTTCTGTGATGCTAGGCAACTTTTTCTAACATTAGCCTTCTGCTGCATTCAACATTAAAAACTTTCTTCACCCACAATGAAGCACCAACTATACTGGCAGAAATGTAAATATTCATCCTGACCTGCTTTGCTCGTGTCCAAACTGGCATTTTGGACGTGGCTGTAATGCAGTAAAGTTAAAGATGTCCACTTTAAATCAGTAATAAAGATTGATCTCCACTGGACACATTTATTTACCCTAAAGTATCCTATTTAAGCTACTTTCACATCCAAACTGTGGCCATAAAATGTTTGCTACCTAAAAAATTACAATCATGGCTCCCAGTTTAGAGAATGTTCTAGTGTTTGATGGGTGTACCAGATGATCTATGAGGCACACCTGCATGATTTGGGTGTCTGTTCTCTCACGTCATCTGTAAATGATTAATGTGCAAATACTTTCAAAATCTCAGAATGGTCCTTTGAGGTATGGAGTGAAAAATACGACCATTACGATGCTTTATATTGTGAAAGAGGGTTTTTATTGATAGGTCAGGGTTGGGATTAGGTGAGAAGTAACTATAATCCTGATGTGGTGTCCTTACATAAAAGCATCCACACAGAGACTGTAAAGAAAGTGAGTCCAGAGTCTGTGAGTTAAAGAGGTGATAACTGTCAGCCTTTACACTGCGCTCATGTGTGCAGAGGTCAGGCTGAGGTAAGGATGACATTGTTAGCACGATGTTCGCACACACAGAGCACGTCTACCGGTCTGAGTCAAGGTCACGCCGGTAAAAGGTAAAGAAGATTCGGTTTTTAGTGGGAGCCCAGAGACCCGTAAATCCACACACAGCAGGCGGAGAAGGACTTCTCTCTCAGCCACACGCTACCAGACACAGAAAAACAAAACAAAACCGACTCCTGCCTGCCGGTCCAAACCAGAGGATTACACAATTTCTACATTTTATGCTTCATCATAAAGTTGGAGAAAGGAGTGCAGATCTCAGTGAAAATACAAAAATATATATGTGTAAAAAGCGTTTAATAGAAAGCTTAAGTCTGGAGCAAGGAGGGGAAAAAAAATTTGGAAGTTACAAAAATTCAGAGGTGAACTGCAAAAACAAAATACAACCAGTATTTTTGGTCTGGTTTTAAATATCTTATAAATGAGACAAAACTAACTTACAAGTAAATTTAACTTATTTTACGTATTTAATTGCTTAATATTAATGAAAAGCAAATGATTTTAAATAAGAAGACATTTTTCCTGTGTTGTGACTGAAATAATCTGCCAGTGGAACTAGCACTTTTTCATAAATATAAAGGAATTGTTTATTTAAAACAAGCCCCTTAAATCTTGCTTAAGAGTTAGTTTTGCCTGTCTTATTTGAAGTATATTGTGCTATTTGAACCAGAAACGAGACCAAATACTTGGTCGGATTTTGTTTTTTGCAGAGCCATAACCAAACTGGCCCGGTCTGCAATGTGCAGGTGAAAAAATGGCGACCTTCGATGTGTTGAAAAATAAAACAAATATTTGCCATTTTTGACATAATTGAGTTTTTACGCAGAACAACGGAGAACTTTTAGGGTAACAGGAAAGTTCCGACATATTTAGTCAGATTTCAACATTTTCCTCGTTTTCAGGTTGTAATCAAGATGTTTGCCAAAGTTATACGGTTGGTTTCAGCTGCTTTCCTTCCTGTTTGATGGTGTTTGTGTGGCAGCTTGTTTGGCTGACTGGTAAGCCGATAGATAATTACTGGGAAAACAGAGTCTGAACCTGCAGAGGGCAACGTTGGGGGCCGTGTGAGGTGGTGAGGTCTTACCGCATTTAGAAGGTTGTAAACGCAAAATACCGTGCTGCACAGAGTGTGTGTGTGTGTGTGTGTGTGTGTGTGTGTGTGTGTGTGTGTGTGTGTGTGTGTGTGTGTGTGTGTGTGTGTGTGTGTGTTGGTTCTGCTCAGTAAGAGGTTATCCAAACAAACCACTGCAATGTCGACTTGCGTTCCAACAATTCCTCTGCGCTTTATTGGCGGACTTCAGCGAGGTACTTGCAGGTCAGCCTACTCTGGGACGGTGCTGAAGTGTGTGTGAGAGAGAAAGAAAGGGGAACAGATTAAAGTGTGTGTTATTTAGGGAAATAACCATGTTTGCCTGCATTCGTGCCATGCAAAATCAACACGAAGTCGCTCGGTGAGAGCGTGGAGGAAGGAGGAGACGGGCCAGCCGGAGAGCCGGGGCGGTGGGAGGTTGTGTGTACGACGCTGGAGTATTCCCAGAATCCATAAGACCTTTTGCTCTCCAACATCTGAGAAGGTGATAACTGCTCAGAATGTGAGAATATGTTGGAGAGGGGAGGGTTGTGAACTGAGAGAAATCCAACGGATGTTTCCTGGCTGTTCTGAACGACCTTCCAACAACCGCAGAGGATACAGTCCAACACGAAAGTGGGATGAAGTGTTAATATGGACCCAAAAATGCATTTTATTGTTTCCTATTGTTTCTGTAAGCAGTTCGGAGAACTGTTTTTTTTTGTCTCTGCCTGCAATAGTTTTAGAAGTTGATGTAAAGCAACAAATTGAGCTGGACAGTAAATTGTCTCAGAAATTATTGCGATAAATATTGTCATCCTGACACCTTTTATGTAATAATAATAATAATGACCTATTAATATAAGTACACTGTACAATATTTATCTCTGGGAGACTTTTTATATAGTAAAAAAACAAAGTAACAATAATTAAGATGGATTATGAAGTCTCTGTAACTGAAATTCTCTTTTTAAAACAAGGTAGTCATTTGACTTCGACAGAAAAAACAGGAAAAAATGACTTAAGTTTTAAATTGTACAAATAACCCTTTGAAGAAATGACAGAAATGTGTAATCTGTCTACAGCTAGCGCCTTGCTAACCCTTTCAGTACGATGGTGCTTCTTCTTTCTGCTTCCCAAAAGTCAATTATAAATCATCATTAAAGCGTTAAATCAGTGCAGTTTTACACAAAGCAAAAACCTACATGCTAGCAGAATAAATGTCATACAAAAACAGATGTTTGACACTGAGGTTGTAATAACACTAGAATAATCATATTACCAGAATAAAGTTGTAATAATACAAAAGTTGACATTATTACTAGAGTAAAGTCGTACAAAGTAGTAATAATAAATACGACAAGGTCATAATCCAAACATAAACTCATTACCAGAATAGAGTTGTTAGTACAAAAATAGACAAGTCAAAATAATGTAATATTATTATCACTACCAGAATAAAGTCACAGTACAAGAATAAAGACGTAATCTGACAATAAAGTTGTAATAATAGGATGTAAAAGTTATAGTATAACCAGAAATAAGTTGTAATATTTGGAGAACAAAGTAGTAATTCCTTCAAAAACAATAATATTTCAAAATGAGGATTGTATGCTTTGGTACTGGTTTTATAAATAAGGAAATACTTTATCTTTTAACACATTAAATAACTTCCAGTAGCAGGACTTTAAAACTGTTGTACAAACGACTGAGTCTATTTGTAAGAACGACCCGATCACCGCAAATCCTGATAATTCTGTCAAAACAACTTTTTTCTAGTAACTTTACGTCTGAATTCTGCGTTTATTCTCATAAGTAAAAGCTTTATCTTCTCAGTCAGGCCCTTTTACTGCCGTCGTGTTGGTGCTGACGTACCTCATCATTTTTGCGAACACGACTTGAACGAAGGTCTGCGGTTCAACTCTGTGTGAAGTTATTGGAGAGTTAAAACACGGAGGGCGAGGTCGGGTCGCCGGGCCGGTCCGGGGCGAGCCGAGGCGTACGGACGGAGGGAAGTTTTGGGTTACAGCGGGCGGCGTGCGCCTCGGTGGGAGGCGGGCGACAAACCCGGGCTGAAGCAGCCGTTCGGTTTTAACGGGTCGTGGAGAGGATGGGTGAGAAGTTACTGGAAAACTAAGGAAAAAAAAGCAAACCAAGAAGTCTCGGTGCCAAAATACTGAAAATATGATATTGTTTCCTGCATATCAGTTTTGGTTGGTGGAGAAAAAGCATAAAACAGCCTGTTCCTGATTGTTGCATCGCGGTAAAACCCGATCTGGGCTGAGATTTGTTGCCAGCAGCTTTTTTTATTCAGATGACCAGCGAAGCCACGTTTTCATAGCAGGTCACGGGTGACAAATATAAGCTTCACACCAAGAAATAATGCTAACAAACAATTAATTAAAGAATTATTTTGAAATACAAATGGTGTAATTTTGCAAAGATTATAAGGGCCTCACTAAGAAATTTAAGATAAGAATAAAGTCATAAAATCACAAGAGTAAATAATATTGTGAGAAAAATTAAAGCAAAACTTCAAGACTAAAATTGAAATCATGCTAGAATGAATTCATATGTTGTTTTATTTATGAAGCAACTTCTGCTGCACAGGTTACTTAATAGGTTGTTGCTAGGCCAACCTAAACAAAACATTTTGACTTTATCTTTGCAAAACTTTATTCTGGGATCATTGTGACTTATTGCAGTTTTGACTTTATTCTTTTATTGTTTTGTGTCCCGTTTGTAATCCTATGTTTGTCTTTGAAGCTCAACTTGTGGCAGAATTTCACTCGGAACAACAAACTCCATATTCAGTTGGTTAATGGAACAAATGGTCAGTCGATTAAAGCTAAAGTCTGTATTAATGTCACAGTTTGACGTGAGAAGCCATTATTTTAGCATCCTAAAGGATGTTTTTGCATTTTAGGTAATAAAACGCTTTTGCTGTTGAAACAAACAGGAATTTATGTGGATATTTTTTAGGTATTTATGTAGGTCTGGACAATAAATAAATAAAAAAACAATACAATATATATCATGATAGTTGTGTGATCAATATCAATCCATAATGCATCTGATAAAATGTTCTGTTGTCTAACTAAACTAGTTTGGTGGAATCAATTACCTCACTCGTTGGTTGCCTAGCAACTCTGTCACTCTACGGTTACCGAGCAACGACCCCAGGCGTTGTTCGGAGAAATAAACAATGAGTCGAAACTCATTTTGCTTAAAAATAAAGAAACGCGGACGAAGAGCGGAAGCTGTGGATGAAGCAGGAAAGCTCACGGCATCAGTTTGACTGAATTTCTGATATTTAAAACAAAAACCAATCAATATCAGCTGATATAAAACACTTAATCAATATGTTTTTCAGCCTTATTGTTCAGTCCTAGAAATCTTTTTTAATCTAATTAATCGATTACTTGTGAGAGCAGCCAACCGTTTGCTCCTCTTTGTAAAGACTGTTTTCTGTCTGATACAATATTTAAAGCAAAAATGTGCAATATTTGTCATTCTTTCTTGTTTTAGTGGATCTGAAAACCCCTCACTGCTTGATTCTTGACCCTCAGTGGGATCCTGACCTCTCACTCCGTCCTCTAGTCGCTTTTTTCCTTCCTCGTCTGCTAACTCTGGCCACCTTTTCCTCATTCTTTCTCTGTTTATCCGTCGGTCAGTGCTCTCTCTGCGTGTTGTTCTCCCTCGCTGCACTTCCAGGGGGTTAAGTAGACTGCTGACATTTTTGTGGCCGTCCTCGTATTATTTTGGGACCATTGGATTTATACTGACGCGGTTCATCAGCGTTACACCGGCTACCCTTTTAGCTGCGTCTCTGTGCACGTGTGCGTTTTACGGCCCTGACCTTGCAGACGGTGAATGAAGCCTGGAAGCAAACCGAGGAATTTCAGCCTCTACGATTTCTATAATTCTGGCTTGCACACATAAACAGTAAACGCACAGGAGGAGCGCTGAGTAGCAGGATGCTACCACGTACGTTTACACAAGCATCCAGACATCCAGCACACGCGCGATTTGAACCACACGGCGCTTGCAGGCTGAGCGACGCTTGGCAGCGGACGCCCTCCTGGAACGCCGTCCGCCTGTTCTCAGGCTTTCCCGAGTTTCTGATGACATTGTTATGATCATGCTGGAACAATTTAAGCACCGTTATGCACACGCCTGGTCACCAGGGGAGCGATTGTACCAAAACTGAGCTAGCTTAGCCTCTTATGCTTTGATATAAAGTTCTCCCCCACTGCCTGACCTCCTGTGTGAGCGCACTCACTTCTGGGGCAATTTGGGAGAAAATAACTAAAACAGAAACTTTATTTGTACTTTAATTTTCGTTAATTGAGTCAACAAATCACATTGTAGACGACAATATGGTGTGAATTGTCCCTTTTGAAATAAACAAACAGCAAAACCAATAAACCAAAAGAGAACTGGAGGGATTTCATCCTCAGATCTGCAAGACCAAAAACCTGCGAACAAAATTTATTCAGTTCACTTTTTATCACATCATTTAAATACCTCTGTATAGCAGTCGGACATTGACTCGCATTTTAATTGTAACAGTAACAAAATAAGCAACAAAATTCAAAACCTCTTTTTGCTGCTGAATCATTGAATAAATACATATATTGTATGTAGTTTTGGTTTTATATTAAAAAAGGTAAAATAATTCAAAGAAAAATCAGCAAAATATTATTTGATAAATCGATTAATTATCAGAATAATTGACTAATTGTTAGTGGCATCCAGAAAACTCAAATATTGCTTGATAAATTCAAAGCACGTTTCATTCCCTATAAATAGCTAATTTAGAGATTTATTGGTATATTTTCACTGAAAAACAAAAACTTACCAAGTATTTTTGGTCAAGTTTATAGTGCAAATATCCTAGTACCCTTTAAAAAAAGACAAAAACAACTTACAAAGAATCTAAGGAAGATAAAGAGGCTTGTTTTAAGTAAATACTTCCTCAATATTGAAACATTTCCTTAATATTTCCCACAAGTGAAGTAATCTGCAAGTGGAACTAGTCGTTTTTCACTAATATTAATAAATTATTGATTAAAACAAGCTCCTGCTGAAAAGTTACTCATAAGTTAGTTTATTTCAGTTGTACTACAATATTTTCACTAGAAACTAGACACAAATACTTTGTAAGATTTTAGTTTTTTGCGTTATTCCTGAACTTCTCCCATAAATCTGCAGAATAATTTTTTGTATTTGATTAATCGAATAATCACCTATTGATTAATCTATCTCCTAGTTGCAGCTTTAGTGAATACAGATGTGGATGAATGTGTTGAAATGTAAAAAAATCAGATTTCTGTGGCTTTAACTGCGATCATTTTGGCGTTTATGGCTTGAATCACTTCGTCTTTGTTTTAAGCTAATGAGAATTAATCAAGCTTTGGTTCTTCCTGGCCTCTGAACTGAGAATATAATCTGTTATTCTTCTTCCACCCGCCCGTGCTTCGCCCTCTGGAACACCTGGCGGGTATGAAACCCGTCCAGTTTTCGTACGTCTCTCGGTGCGTCTGGGCCGGCCCGCGTTGGTGTTGTTGTTGGCAGCAGCGGCTTTCCGAGTGGCACGGACGGGAGAGTTTCCTTCCCACATGATGGAGGGAGGGAAAAAAGAGACAAAAAGCAAATTAATGAGGCAGAAAATGTCAGTGAGATGGGTAGACGCAGTAACCGAGGCGTTTCAGTTTTGTTTCTTCCTCTGGCTTCCTCGCTGCCTCCACCTCTCATATAATCTGCGATGATAGATCGGCGTTAAACTTGTAAAAAGCCTTTTGTCTCCAACAGTGGAACAATGAGGCTTTAACTTTAATCTTCACTGTTACATGAAAATATGGGATCCTGCGTTTCAGTCGCTCGATTATATTTATTTACTGCCAGATGTTGAAAACGCATGTGTTTGGGATGATTATATGACTTTCTGACTGTCCTAGCTGCACAAATACCAAAGTGGGCCATTAATATCTGTAATTACTATAATTTTAAAGCTTTTATTGGTGTATTTGTTGAGAACATCCAGTTCCTTAACTTTCCGTTACCAAGGCTGCCTTCCTCAGCTTCTACTTTCATCTTGTTTCAGTTTTTTGCTCAACAAATTGAGAAATTATTGATTTTATTTGACAGAAGTCTTTATGGCGTTGGAGCAGTCGGTAGCACTGCCGCCTTGCAGTCAGAATATCTTTCTGCATGGAGTTACCGTACCTGTGCACACCAGGGGTTTCTCCAGCTACTCGACTTCCTGTAGTAGTAAAAATAAAAGTCACCACTTATGAAACAAAAACCATTATGAAAATCATTGATAAACGTCACATATATTGGTCAGTGTTTCATTTATTATGTTTCAAAATCAGCTCTAAACAGGTGGAGTCTTAGTCTCGATTTAAAGAAACTCAGCGTTTCGCCTGTTTTGCAGTTTTCTGGCAGTTTGTTCCAGATCTGTGGTGCATAGAGGCTGAATGCTGCTTCTCCATGTTTGCTGTGACAACAGCAGATCGTCAATGTGTTCAGCAGTGATTTATAAACTAACAGCCATATTTTAAAGTCCGTTCTCTGAGCTTGTGACTGTAGAACTGGTGTGATGTGAAAACCAGTAGCTGCGTTTCCATCACAAAGGTACGCAAAACTTTGTCGATATTCCATTAATGTCAATAAAAGCGTAAGTTCACAATTCAATAAGAAACGTATTGAAAACCGCACATACATAAGTTTGTTGACTTTGATAAGTTATTAAAAAACGCACCCGCCATCATCTTCCTACCACTTCCTGTTGTCTTCTTTGTTGTTTCTGCCAGTAGCAACATCTAGTTTTTGATTATTTGACTCGTGTGATGTGAAAAATTAGTTTTTATTGTACAGTAGTTTTGAAAAATAAAACAATTTTGATGCAGCCCAAAAAAAAAGACCCCACCTCATTTACTAAAAGATTTTTTTTTTTCTAAATTGCTGTTTCTACTAAGCAAAAATATTTTCAAAATGTCAAATTGTGGAATGGAAAATGCAGAGCAGTAATCAATCCGACTAAAGATATCAACCAATCAAGTCTATTTGTGCAGCTCATTTCAGCAACAAGGTAGTTCAATGTGTTTTATGTCAACAACAGTGTCGCAGAACACACAATCAACAATTTAAGCAATACGTTTTGTGATTGTTACTCATCAGAATATTGATTAATATTTCATTTATAATGTTTCAAAAGCAAATCTAAACAGAGTTTTCTAGACTTTACATTAGTCCTGTAATCCTGGAAAGGTTCTTCAGGTGATAGAAGGCCGACTTTGTGACCGTCTTTATGTGTCTCTGAAGGTTCAGGCCTGATTTCTGGCCTGAACTCTGCTGGTTTCCAGCTGTAAGAATTGGATTGTTCCTCTTTAGGTCCAAAGATAATAACTTCAGTTTTGTTTCTGTTCAGCTGGAGAAAGTTTTGTTTTTTGTTTAAATTTGAGCAACATTATCTCAGCCAAGCCAGAGAAACTAGAAAGACATCAACAGATTCACTGAATAATGGTGAAATACTCAGTAAATATGGCTCTCTGCTTTGAGAACCATTCAAAAAACCCTCTGGAAACTGAGATTCTCTCGACATTTAATCCGCCTTTCATAGAACCGTCAGGTTTAAAGGCTTCAGCTCACTAATATACGGCACCTGGCCGGTTGCAGCTCCGCAGCGTTTCCTCTAAAAAATAAAAAAATATGAAGGCAGAGTCGGCCAAACTATAAAGCACAGAGCAGAGCAGCAGATCTGTTTCTGTCTTTAGTCGACTCATTAGCGGAGGCATGCCTTTATGATCTGTTTACGACTGAAGCAGAGCGATGAGACGAGATCCAGGCTGGACGGGCGAAAGGTTTGGACCTTAAAGCTGCAGTATGGATCTTTTATTAAAAATATCTATTTTTACATGTTTGTTCAAACCGTCACCATGTCAATAGAGGATAACTTGAGACAGATGATCTGTGAGAAACAAACTCCTCCACCTTTACCCTGTGATAAACAACCAATCAGAGCCAGGAGGCGGGTCTTAGCGCTGTCCATCAACCTCACAAATGTGCTAATGGCAGAGAAACAACTTACTGTGGTCTCTCTGCAATGGATGATGAAGTTATTGCGATAAACGATTATATTAGTCTTTTGAGACATTTTTACACAATATAAGGGTAATGGCTTCCCCCGTTTGCTATCCTACTGCTAGCATAACATGTTGTGAATGCTAATGCTAATTACCGTAGCAAGGCTCAGTAATTTGTTGTTTTTCCTCTTTTCTCCCCGTTTTAAGTCTTCAGTCCAATTTTGAGACTTGATTGATTTTTTTTGTTGTTTTTGTTGTTTTGTTTATTTATTTTGGATATTTCAAATGTCTCCCAGTTCCAGTGTTAAATGTTTGTTGAAATTTAACATTTATTGATCTTATTGATCTTACTGTACCACTATATTACTAGAAAACGGCATCAAAACAACAATATTATTGTTTATCTCAACAACTTGTGGAACATGTCATCGTCCAGCCTATGCATAGACACCAATGAACTTTTTTTTGTGTAATAGTAAGTTGTTTCTCTGCCATTAGCGCATTTTAGGATGATTGACAGCGGCAAGTCCCGCCTCCTGGCTCTGATTGGTGTTTTTGGTTGGGTCCTGCATCAGTAAAGACAAACCGCACCATTAACTGGTTCTTTACAGAAAATATGGGCATTTATCCCAATTCTGGTTCCTTCAATAAGTTTGATCCAGCTGGCTGTGAGGAAGGAGCAGCAGAGTACAGCGCAAATAATTACACATAAAGAATTAAACCAAATGAAAGTATGTGACCTTTTCATTCAGACTCCTGTCTGCTTTTTATTTGTGTCTGTGCAAAACTTTTCATGTTCAACTTGGTTTCATTTCCCGTAACTCCCTCCCTGCCTCAAACCTCTGGCTCAAAGCTCATCGCCCCGCTGCAGAACACACACATGCACACACACACCCACATCAGGAAGAAACACACACACACACACAGCAGCGCGGTGTGCTGGCCTCCATTCGCCTTTCAGGATGTCTTCAACACCTAAAACTGGCAAGATTTTGGTCAGAAATCAGCAAAATGAAACAATAAAGCAGGAGAGGAGAAGCCAAGACTCGGATTTGGCTCGATGGCCGGAGGAGAGAAAATTAAAAAGAGGCTGAGCGATAAAGACACAAGACAGAGATTTGGAGTTAAGCGATAAAAAGAAAAACGACGGACGAGTCGAAAAGCAGGAAATGAAGATTTAAAACGGGAAATAAGTCAAGTTAGTTGTCTAAAGTGAAGCATAAGGAATAAATCAACTGCAACACAAAATAAACAAAACAATAAAACACAAACAGAGTATAAAGATAACAGATATAATAATAATGAATGTCATAAAAATTCATTATTATTATCATAAAAGCATTTTGAGTTTTAGGGCAGAAACCAACAATTATTCTGCTGATTTACTGGATTAAACTTTGTCACATTCTGCAGCTTTTTCATTTATGCAACATTAGAAATTAATTAAAAATGCAAATAAACAAGTAATTCAATTACTTTTTAAAATAAAAAATATATTTATTGCCTAAAATGCCTTCATTTACTCTACGCCTTGTAGCAAAGGATGAATTTCCAGTTAAGAAATATTTCCAACATAAACTTGAGAAAAACTCGGCTTTTCAATAGTGTTGATTTATTTATTTATTTTTTTTATGAACTGAGCAAATAAATCGTGTTTACTAGAAGGTTAAAACTGAAAAGATTTTTTTTATCCAAATGCAAAATTTATACACATTTAGTTCATTTTTGTCTTAATTTCTGCTGTAATTATGTTGTTTTTTGAGGCTCCAGTTGGAGATCAATCAATTGCTAAATTTGTTGCCGATTATTTCAATCATCAATTAAATATGATTGATTGAAATCAAGTCATTTACTGACCATTTCGTCCGCAGGCTTTCTCTCTGAACACAACAAATCTCAGAAAAATAAACATATTTGTTACAACAATACTACATATACAGCAGATGCATATGTTGTTCCTTTACCTTTATTTCATCTCTTCTACCGTTTATGTATTTATAATTTATCTGTACGCTGTGAGCACTTAAAACTAAAAACTCAATTATAGGTGCACTGCAAACAATTTTGTCTAGTAAATTCTGGTTCTATTTAGATGAAAATAAACAGTCGGCTGGACTGAAAACAAACCTAAACTCTGATTTCTCAGGTATGACACAAACATGGAGTTTCCTCAAATTTCCATTTTGGTCTGAGTTTAATATCAATAAAGTGTTTTATATTGATATTAAACAGTTTTTGTGTGAATGAAGCCAAAATGTATAAAGATAGATTTATTTTATCCGGCTGCATTTACACTTATAGAAGATCTGCAACATGTTGACCTTAACGGATCTGAGCCTTTGTCTGTTGTCCAGATGAACATCGAAATATTTAAATTCCTCAACCGCCTCCACTTCTTCTCCCATGATGGAAATAGAGTTTGATTTAGATTTCTGTAGATGACAGAGAGTCAGTTTAGTGCTGAAATTTAGAAAAAGGTGAAATTAAAGGTGAGAGTACAGTGCCCTGTGGTGCTCCTTACCACTCATGTTTTGGGCTATATGGAGAACCATTGTGTCCATTGGGAGAAAAACCAGTCCTAGCCTTTAAATACATAATAAACAGTCAATATTAAACAGATATTTCCTGTTTTTGCTTCCAAACACATTTGGCCCGAGCCGCAGAATCAGCGCTGGGCTCACAGTTGGTGTTTGGCGACGCTTAATTCTGCCCTTTTCTTCTTGTTGAATCGGTCCACATCCCTTTCTTCTCCTCGGCTCTTGCCAGGTTTTGACTTTGGTGAGCCTTGGCCCGTGTCTGACTGAGCGAGCCGGGCCAGATGGGACCGACCAAATCAAACACCTTTCAGTGAAGGAGGGGGAAAAATCCCGCTGTAGGGCTCCGTCGGGTCTGGAACGGCCTGGCGGGTCGGCCGTTCCAGTTTCTTCCTTGTCTGGACCACAGGATTATTTCTGAGTGACCGTCTGGCCAACTCAACGGTGGTCCAGCTGGAGGTGAAGGATTGTTTTAATGTGCCTCAAATTGATCAAACTGAATGGGTTTTTACTCAAAGTCTATTATGAAACCAAACAGAAACGAAATTATGGTTTGACGACTAAATGAGAGATAATTTTTGTTACTCATGTCTAACCACCTACTTGAATGAGGGAAAGGCTGAAGTAGAAAAATTAAAGGATAAATTGAGGCTTCTTTTGAAAATTATACGCTGACTTATGCAGATGCTATGACTGCAAAAATCTGTAGAAATTCTCAGAAATTCACAGAAACTTCCTGGATTCATCTCTCAGAAAGAGAGCTTGTAGTGTCCTTTGGTAAAAGGTTCAATATAAACTATACTGCAGAAGTTTTCCTGATATAGTAGAAGATTTTAAAAAAAAAAATTTTTTTTTCAAAGTACTAAAGCTAAATTTAAACCTTTTCAAATAGTCTGGTAGAATCTGTTGCAACATTTGCTAAACTTTCAGGTTCACCTAAACAATTTAAGAAACCTGTTCCCCTCCTCTCCTGTGGTGGCGCTGCAGCAAGAGCCACCAAGAAGGAGAAGACACAAAAACTTCTGGACAAAATACTGAGCTCAACTTCCTTCTTCTGATTAGAGATTCTAGGATTTCTCTTTTGTCTTTGGTGAAAACCACAAGTCATTTCTCCTGCTAGTTCTGGACCAGCGTGTTTGTTTTGATAGTTTTTACCCAGAATGCTCTGCTTGTAGTCCACTTCTTTGGAGCGGTCTCCGGTCTGCTTGGCGTTCATGAATCTATTTGAACCGGTGGACCAGAATTCGATTGAATCGAATGAACTGAACTTTTTAACCAAACAAACTACAGTTCAGTTAATGTGAACCGAATGATTCACCAAACATGTCCACTTAATAAAATTGAGGCATGCAGACTCTGACTGCCAAACCCGACGAGACAAAACTGGACAATAACAGACAAGAATTATTATTTTTTTTATTGTTAAACCTGAATAAAATCTTTTATTTTAGCTTAAGATCAAGTTTTGTTAACCAGTAGGAATAAATAATCAATATTTTGATTGATTTGTAGTTTTCTGAGGCTTGGACGCTTCAGAAAACAGAAAACCTCTCTTCTCTCGTTGCCGTCTGCCCTCCAGTTGACTCGTCTTTCATTAAATCTGTTCAGAAACCAGTAAACTAGCTTGGCATTCACAAACCTCCCAGTATCCACATTTAAACTGCAGACAGACATCAGAACATCCAGTGCAAAAGACACATAAAACACAAAAATAAGAATATTCATGACTAAAACACCCGCAAATGAATGGGTGCAAAAAATGCACATTCTTTAGAAATCTGTGCCCACTGACATTGTGTAATATCCACTTAAAAACAACTTTATAGCTGTAGCTGTTTAAAATATCTTATTGTTTTGGTTTCAATATTTCATTTTTTCTCAATTATCGCAGGGAAACTCTTTACAAAACACTAAATGCAGATCGTGTGGTGGAGCTCATTTTTATAAATGTCCTTGTTCTGCAGTTTTAATGGTTGCAAGATTTCAAAAGTCTAATTTTTCAGGCATTAATGAAGTTGAATTTATAAGAGATTTAAAAAATGGACCAAAACACAAGTTTTTCTGGTGCATTGAAAATCAGGGATGAAGAGGTGAATAATTGCAATTATTGAGTTTGTGTTTCTTAGCTGTTTTAGCTTTTAGTTTTTCTTTCAGTTTTGATCGTGTTTTTTTTTTTTTTTGCTTTTCTATTTCTTATGTTCATGTTTTGTATTTTTTTCACTAGATTAGTATTTATCTCTGCTCACAGTTCAGGATCCTTCATTCTCTGTTCTATTAGTCTCTTTCACTTTCGCCTACCACTCTGCTCCCTGTTGATTAACTCCTCATTTATCACCTTACTAACTTGTGGTGTTCCTCAAGGGTCTCTGTTTGGCTCCCTGTTGAAATCACCCAAAAAAAATCTGCAGAAAAATGTATATTTTTATATTCAGTTTGTGTACACGTCTCGGATAATTTTGACTGATTCTTAGACAGTCATAATAAAATGTGGTGTTCCTCCAGGGTCTGTGCTTGGATCCTTGTAATTCACCAGTAAATAAGGAGTTACATTATTGCCTCTTCAGTTAAGACTATGCTGCTTGGACTTCATTGTTTTCTTGCTTGACTGCAGTTTAGCCTTGAAAAGTGATTGACGTATGGTACTCATTCCTTAAAATGCTTACAGAAGAAATCAAGTGTGTTTATTTGAAGATAAATACACACGTCGAGGCTAATCATGACATGACGTCAAATTTTTTAAATTTTGAGACAATTCCAGGACACTTTCTCAGCAGACTCTGGACTTCTTGTTCTATGATCCTGAGTTTCTTTAAAGGGCCCGGCTCGCCACAAAATACTGAATAATTTCCATATTTTGGCAGAAAACTGTTCAGTTTCGGAGCTCGTCTGTGGGACGAGTGCCTGCTGTACCTCTGTGGTCGTGTTGCACAGAAACTCACATCTGACTTGAATGAAAACTTCTCTGAGGGAACATTAAAGCGCCATAGTCCTCCTAGCAAAGAATGTCAAGAAACAAGCAGAAAATAACAAAATGACATGTTTTTTTATACTTCTTTCCCTCCTTTTTGTGATCAGAATATTTATTCCAGCTCCTGTCAAGCCACAAAATGTTTGAAAACGAATCACCTCCACGTTTTTTGGGCCGTTTGCGCGCCCAGAAAAAATGAGAACTGGACGGCCTTCGTAACACCCGTCCATCCATCCAGTGTCTCCCTGCTTACAGCACAATGTTCTGAAAAGATACCGACTCCTCGCATGCGTCGGCCAGCGCCTGCATCTGTTTCATGTTCAGCCTCTCAGCATGTGTGCGTGTCCCTGCAGCGACCCGGCGCTTGGACTCGTCGCTCTCCAGCACTCTGTCCCCGCGCACCGAGCCGTCTTTGGATTCTTGCTGCACACAAATGCAGAAAAGATGAAGAGATTGAGCAGATTGTGTCGGCGTTTGCCAGTTAGTTGAGCCAGAGTTAGTTTGCTCTCCTGATTTCAGATGTTTCAGCGCATTTCACTCATTCTGTCGTCAATTTGAGACATTTTTCTGTTTGTGTCCAAAACAGAATTTTTGTCAGTGGCAAAAACAAGCACTATGAAAGTTTTATTAACATTTATAAAACAAAACACATCATCACTTCTCTTATCCCAAGAGTTTGATGTCTGGTTTTTATATCTTTGTATTAATTTACTTGTACATAAATCTTAAAACACAGAATATACTAAACATTAATGTGTTTTGTGTGGAATCATGTAGAGAACTTAAACAAATGTCAGAATAATTTCCGAATTTCTCAAGCTAGTAAAATCTTAAGCTACGTTCAAACAGCAGCTCTTGGTATTTAGTTCCAATGTTTTGCTTACATTGAATATTTTTGTGTGGTTGTTTATCCTAATTAAATGCAACCTGAGTCAGACTTCAGATCCCAAAGCGACTCGAATGCGCAGAAGAAGAACATTGACGTCACACAGCAAAGCCCTAATGGCCGCCGCCGTCTATCGTTCTATTTTAAGGTTTACTCAGCAATGGGAGCCGACAGAATTGCCACAAAATCATAACAAGTCAATAAAAAGAAACCACAACTAATAGCAACTGCATTTTTTGGAGAATAAACGGCAACTTCTGGAGAGAAGCTTGGCTGCGTTGTCGGAACTCAGAGTGGTGGGATTGTGATGTGATTCAGACTTCTTTCATAACTTAATAAATGTTATCGTCAGCCATGTCCAGATTTACCTTCCTTCTTCTGGTGCAGAATTATGACATCAATGAAGTGGGATTAAATGGCCTTTCTGACTGCAGACACTTTGGAAGTAATTTGGGTGGCAATTGTGCAAAATTAACCTTTGACTCCAGTAAATAGTTTCTGAGGCTCAAACTAACTGATGACAGCAACTCAGTCAAGCTGATGGCAGCTCAGTCAACTCAACAAAAACAAAGCTAACTGCGATTCACATGGACGCTAGCCGCGACTCACCGATAAGCTAACTCAGTGAAGCAAATCACAACAACTGAGAGTTGCTGAGAAAAGTGAAGTTGCTGGTGACTGAGAATAAAACGGCAATTTAGCTAAGATAACAGCAATTTAGAGTGGAGCTAACAGAAACTCAGACAAGTTAACGTCGATGTAGCATGTGTAGTTAATGGCAACAGCCGGTTGGATTGGTATTAATGTTGATGGAAAGTAGAGGCAACACTGACACCGTTGAGCTACCGGCAACTCGGTAGAACTAATGGTAACTGAATCATGCTAACACCAACAAAATCAAGCTAACGGCAACCAAAGTGAGCTAAGGGCAACTTGGCTGTTGAGCTCATAACAATTAGCTCAAGCGACTCAGGAGCCAAAAGCAATTCACAGTGGAGCTAACAGCAAGTCAGTATTGCTCAAGTTGCAACTAACATTGACTAAATTGAGTTTAGGGCAACTTGCAGTTGAGCTAAAAGCAACTTATTTCAATTTACCTCAACTTTGTTGAGTTAACGACGACTCATAGTGGAGCCACTCAGGGCAAACTCAGGGGCAATAATGAGAAATTTACTAAAAAGCTGATTGTTTTTAGCAATAAAAGGATCCAAAACACCATAAAAACCATTAAATTTGAGTCTGAAAATGTTTGAAGTTGCAGCACAAATAATTCTTACCAAGCAGACAGTAATCTCATCCACCATGGTATAATTTTAGGTAGGGTTTAGAGTATCAATAATCCCCAATCGTCCCCATCAGTTTTTCCTCAGACGTCGTCTATTCAGGCTAATTTAACTTCGTTGATTTTCCAAAGCAAAGAAACAGAAAGATGAGTTGGATTTGAAGCCAGCTACAGATAGGACAAATGTGTGATCACTTTCCTGTCGTCTGTGGTCAGACTGAAGGTTCTGGAAAAGCGGATCATATAAAGTATTTGATGGCTCATTATCTTCTGCTGCCTCCAACTCCGAGACCACTGGGTTGGAAAGTTGTGCAGTGTAACTCATGCCGTCAAAAGAATACTCTAAATACCTTGTTGTTTTAACATGTATCAAGAAAAAAACTATTTCTCTTTTAATATTTTTGTGAAACACAATAAAATGACCAATTAATGTTTAATAATCTGACGCAGACGGAGAAAGAAGGTTAAAAGACAGAAAAAAACAGACGAATAAAAGCAAAAAAAAAAAGAAAATGAAAATCTAATTTTGAGTGTGGAGTTCTTGTCAACACCTTCTGAGAGGTTTGGACTCCCAGAAATACGCCCACACTCACACGGGAGACGGAAAAGCGCTTCGTAAGCACCGACTTCGCCTTAACTCGAATATGATTGAAGGGTGCAGAGAGACGGAGAAGGAAAGAAAAAAACGAGGTGAAACAGTTTAGACAGACATCATAATGAGCGAAAAATGAGACAAAACAAGCAAATTCACAACTGTATTATTAAGGTGCTATGAGTTTCTTCTTATCCGGATCAACAGCAGGACAGAAAATGGAAACCCAACTGGAAACTCCAAATGTTTATACAGATGCTCAGATGAAAACGTTCAGTAATCTTACAGAGATTCCTGGGACCTGTGGGTTTTCTGGTCATGTACAGCTGCCATCTGAGCGATAATGTTTGATTCTGAATACGCCGTCTGTGTAGAAGCCTGTAATTTGAGAACAAGAGGAGGGCGAGGAGTGATCCCTGAGGTACACCCAACCACGAAAGTGGCATGGAACCTTTTGTTTGTGATGTCATGGTGGAATAAATTAGAGTTAAATGCTGTAATTAGGTTTAATCTGATTAAAATTCAGCTGGCCACTAACTGCACTCAGTAATTGGTCATTTGTCACTTTTAATAAGTGGTTGCCATTAAATCGCCATTATCATTCAAATACACTTTCCACTTCATCCAAACCTTCAGGAAGGCCAACTCTGAGGTCACGTGTGGAACTGGAGGCCTGTGGGCCAAATCTGGGCCACCGAAGCTTTTTATGTGGCCCTCCAGACTCCAGATGCCAAATTATGTTGATTAATTGTTCACAAATTCCAAGATCAAAGAAATTCCCGCAATATCAACAGATAGTCTTTTGTTCTCCTTTGTGACTGAGATTACTCAATATTTTTTGCAAAATAGTCAAAAAAACATTGAATTTAAGGTGGCAGCCTGACCTGATATCAAGTTATTATCCGTGATCAATAATCAATCTCAAAACTTTGACATTTTTTCTCAGAATCTTTTATTTTTTAAGGGAATTTTTTTCTTTTTCACAGAATTCTGAGTAAAATTATTCTATTTTACTTTTTTTTTCAGTTGGCTTGATCATCTTCCACATACTGAAGTTCAAATATTGCAAAACGTCTTGCAAGTTTTCTAAATTAGCTCCACAAATCCTCTGGTTTCAACGGCCAAAAAATCACAAAGCCGATTGCGAAACCCTGGAGGGTCTGATCGACGTGAAAATGGTTCATTATTTAACTTTAAGAAGTTCTAAAGGAATACAGAGACTTATTGATATTTTAACCGTTTAATTGGTTTTATCTCTACATGCTGGCCTGTTCAATGGATTTATGATCTTTATGCAGCTGAAAATGAAGCTGAGTTTGACACCTCTGGTCTAAAGTATCCAAATTAGCTCCAGCACTGATTGACTCGTCATTACAAAAGTCCTATTTGTACCGGTGGAAACTTGGAGATCCTGTGCCAGGAACGACGGTTGTCTGTACTAGATTTTGTGGGAATGCATCTAATAGTTTGGGATAAACGAACAAACCCACATTTGATAGCATAACTAGAAACATACTCATCTTTCATTTATGAAACTCATAGGCTCCATGAGTGATGGCATTTCTTCCTTGGAGAGTCTCTGGTTCCAATAAATGTTGGACCGAAACGGCCGTCTGTGGCAGCATTTTTGCAAATAAGAAAAAGACCTTGTAAATGCTTGGATGCTATGAATTAAATTGTTGGGTAAATAATTGCTGGGAAACTATATATAACATTTAAACGGAAAGTTGAGAAACCAAGGGGAAAAAAGAAAGAGCAAAAATGTCAAGAGTCATGGTTATTTGAGGAATGCTTGATAGTGTGAAAGAAAAATCTAAATTGTTTCAGTTACGGGAATCCTACTGACAATGTCTCTTGGGTTCGACTGACTGCTTACCAGCTAATTTGCGAATCCCAACCACCAAGAAAAAGCTTGTGTGTGGGACTGAAAGTGTTTGGCAGCCGCGGAAAGAACAGATTTTTCTTCTCATCTTCTCTTTGGACGTTATGATGGATTTTTCTTTGTGTGCGTCGAGCGAAAGAAAAACTATTCCTTGGACGTCGTCCCATCTAAAAATAAGTGAACCGTCAAAGATATCAAAGTGCTTTCCAAATATGATGGGTGGTGTCCTGCAGTTTCAGCATGCACAAGGTAAACCAGGAAGCCAAATTATACCAGCACTTACTGGAACTGGGGCCACCTAAACAGCCGGTCAACCATTCGCTCCCAGAGAAGAGGAAAAGAAAATGCTTTATCACAGGTTTGGTCTCAGATTACACACAAGACTTTGAGTTAAAGATCCTGACAGGCATGAATTTAAACAACAAAGAAATTCTGGGAAACAACTGAAAGAAGGAACACAAATAAGAATGATTTCTAACTGTAAGTCTTTTTATTCTATGAATATTAAGGGCCAGGCTTAGACAATTAATAATTAATTCATTGCTTCACATTTTTGAATTCAGTATTCTGCGCTGGTCCGTATAGTCATGTGACATGTTGCTGTTTACATCTGTAGCCGCGCTCTGCTAACAAAATGAAACCTTGATGTGGGTATTGTTAATTTAGCCTGGTGCGCAAATGGTGCACCAACAAAAAGGAGGTAAAACAGAAAAACCAGTAAATAAACCACACTACGCACGCAACACCAAGAAGAGAAGATGCACAGAGTTCTGCAGCACCCCTGCATGTTCAGATTGTCATAGTCAAGCTACCATAGCTGAGCTAATTCCTTCTGCCTTGCTAATTTAATTAAAACTTTTTTGATATCAGAATTCCGACTTTTATTCAACATTCTGACTTAAATCTAAAAATTGTGAGAAAAATAGCAGGTTTTATGTGCTATTTTTTTCCAGTGGCCCTAATCCTCTTCCATATGCATAAGTCAAATATTGCAAGATGGAATTAGCACCGCAGTTTCTGTAATTTAGATTGTCAAACATCACATGAGCGATTACAAAATCCTGGAGGAAAAAGATTTTTTTTTTCAGAAGGTCTAATGGGAGGCAGACAGATGTTTTTTAATATTAATTGAAATTTTTTTCAGTTGAATTGAAACAACCAGATTCCACAGTACATGTACATGTTCAGATTGTCAAAGTCAAGCTAGCATTGCTAAGCTACTTCCCCATGAAGTAAAACTTTTTCCTGACCTTTTTATCTAGTTTTTGCAGTGTTGACGATTAGTAGCATCAATTTTTCTTTTACATATGTCACTGATACTGTATGTAAGACTTAGCTGGTTTTGTTGAAAACTTGATAGCTGGTCGTTGTCAGCTAGCAGCTAGCAGTGATGCCACATTGCAACGTTTCTCTCTCAGGGTGAGTTCTGTGTGTTTAACTCTCCATCAGAAGTCCCGGTAATAATCCTGTCATGTTTAGGTGCATCTACCGTTTTCTCATTTTTCTGCTATCTGACCCTGAGTTTACTCAGAAACTGAGCCCAAACGGCTGAGTCAGATCCGGTTCTCCAGTATAGCTCAGATCCAAGCTAATGTTTTTTTTTAGGGGAACCTCCCTGAATGAGCGTAGAGTTTACATGTGTTGCCTTTGGATGTGATATTTTGACTTCTCTGCTGTTCCGGTAAAGTCTAACTACTATGTATGCTATTCTCCGTCCGTATGTGGGTTTCTGTTTCTGAAAGAAAAAAACATAAATCTGGACGCGCTTTGGATCTCCCACATCATTATTCATAGTGTGAGTCTTAAGCTGAGCATTTCTTTATTCATCAGTCAGATCATAATAGCTTCTTGTTTAATCCAAAACATGAAGTGAAACATTTTGATCTGCATCTCAACTAAAAACAAGAGCGAACCGAACCTGCGTCTCCGATGTGACTCCTGTTCATAGTTTTCTATTTATTTCATCTGGTTGTAATTTCATTTTAACCATGAGACTCCGACTTGCCATGAAACGCTCAGTTCTTCATGAACTGTTTGCAGCCGATTTCAAATAAATTTATGCTGTCACCTTGTAACTCCAGCTGTCATCCTTCCAGATTGTGGTTTTGGAAAATTATCATATATTTATTTGACTGGAAAGCTCACGTAATAAAAAGAACTCTAATAAATAACTTTTAGAGTCCCCCACCCCCACTTCTTGGTGAAATGTATCCAAAATTGTTGTAGTTTACGGTGCAATTTTTAGAATAGCCAGTCAGCATTCTTACAGGGAACAATTTTGAGAAATGGCTGAAATTTTCACATCATGTTACCATTAACAGCTTTATGACTTGCATGTAACTTCTGTGCATCATTTTGGTAATGCAGGATTTTCAGCTTTCATGAAGGGAATTTAGTTTGTAGGCAAGAAAAAAAAAGTTATTCTCTCTTCACTGCCTTAATAAATCTCTCTATCCATTTGCTAATAAAGCTAGGATATAACTCTTAAGACGTTTTACAATGTTAAGTAGGACCTATTATTCAAAATTCACATTTTGTACAGTTTTTTATGCTTCCATTTGGGTCTGAACTGCTTCTAAAAAAACCCTGAGTGCTTAAAAAAAACACAAAAAAAACCGACCCAGCCAGAAGATTTTCTGCCAGTAAGTTCATGTTTTTTAGTGTCTGGAAAATGAGCCATTTCAAAAACCTTTAGAATGTAACGTAACACACTAGCATGCGCTTCACCGTTAACTAGCAACGGCAGTGAAGCCCAGCCCGTTACCTAGCAGCACAAACAGATTTCCAGCATATTTGGTCAGCTGGTTTTACCACTGTATGCGCTGTACAGTGCTACAGCGCATACAGTTTTACAATTGCAGTGTCGCCATTGTAAAACTGGTGACACTGCAATGGAAACATTTTTATCGCATCATATGATCAACAGCTTGATGTTACTACAGGTAGAAACAACAAAGAAGAAACAGGATGTAGGTATGGGATGATTTTTATTAACTTATCGCATGAATAAACTTTTTCAAGTGTGATTTTAACTATGTTTCTTATTTAATATAAACACTATAATCACAAAATTGTAATTTTTTCCCCTACATTAGAAGATATTAACAAAGTTTTCCAGACATTTGTAAAGAAAACAAAGCGTTCAGGCTCTGGTGGGAATGTCCGTTCTGCTCTAATTGTTAGAGTAGGTCAAAGGTCAAACGGTCAGGTTGACAACACGATCACAGACTGCAGGATGAGGCGTTCCACTGAACACGCACACCATTCTTTCTGTTCCTCGCTAACGCGCGCATTGCTAACACACACATTGAGCTGGTAGTGATAAATTTGTGGTTTTCTATGAATAGCGAGCCGAATAACAGAGCTGACCAAAGCATGCAGCTTCCTTGGCACCGGCCGAAACAGAAAGTGTGTGTTTTCCTTCAGGCAGACGGCGGCCAAAAAAATCACCTCCAGCAAACGGAGACGACCCGCCACGTGTGTCTCCATGTGTGAGTCCTTTTTGTCATGTCGGGGTGGTGTCTGTGTGTGTGTGTGTGTGTGTGTGTGTGTGTGTGTGTGTGTGTGTGTGTGTGTGTGTGTGTGTGTGTGTGTGTGTGTGTGTGTGTGTGTGTGTGTGTGTGTGTGTGTGTGTGTGTCACAGTAACAGTAGCCAGGAGCAGGTCCCGTAGAGTTCATGAACAAAGACATCATCATTATAATCATGTTGTTTGTCAGCGTTCCTCCGTGGGTGTGTATGTACTTACGCTGTCATGGGATTGGCTCGTGTCGGAGTGTTTTCCTTGAACTCAGTGATGCGACTGCTGGCCAAAAGTGTCTCGTTTACCTCTGCCACAAATAAAGAGCTCCAAGTGTGTGTGTGTGTGTGTGTCTGCTCGAGTTCAATGAGTGGGATCAAATTAATCTGAGCGCGTACAGGTGTTTAGCAAAGACGACGCAAATAAGGCAGCGAGGAGTGGGTAAATATGACTACTGGAAAGATCATGTGTATTAATGACAAAAGAAATGTGGAAAAAAGGAAGACAGAGTAATGGAAAATTAGCTTTGAGTAACGGTTAGACACTGACGACTGCAGAGCTGAAGGAGCTGCTTATTCAACGCGTTCACTTTCTCATTCAGTGGATTTCAAGAAGAGTATAGGCCAGGTTATTAGGGATACTATAGATAAAAAAGTAAAACTCAAAAATTTTCTAGGAAAAAATCTTACGAAAATATTCAAGATTCTCCTGGGAAATTTCTCAGATTAAAAGTTCTGAGGCTCGGAAAAATCAGAATCTTTGAATTTTATCGAGCTAATATTTGACTTTTGTTTTTTTCTCTCAAATTTTCTTTTTTGAAACTCTGGAATTTCCACTTTTTTTTAAAAAATTCACAAATTTCTGAGATGAGTCATAATTTAAAAAAAAAAAATTCTAGCAAATTTTAAACCTTTTAATCAAAACAATATTCACGTTTTTTATAGAAAATTTTCAGAAATTTTGAGAAATTTTTTTTTCTAAGATGGGTTTCAAAAGTCAAAAAATTACTTCTGATTAGCAAAATTTACCTTTTATTTCTTATTACAGGATAAATAACCCAAATTATTGCCGCTAATTTTTGACTGTGACTTTACAAACGTAGTCACAGTCAATAACAAAAATGACAAAAATGTTTTGTTATAGCAAAAAAATAGCAACTTGGAAACATTAATCTGTTAAATTATCAGTAGTAATTAGCTACTATGTGCAGCTAATCAACATGTGCTTCACTTAGTGTGCGTATTTGAGCATCTGCCTTCACAAAATTATGAAAATCCTACCAACCAAACTGAACTGACAAGCAATAGTTTGCCAAGAATAATTGGTTTCTGGGTTTAAAATCAGGGAACAAAGTAAATTTGTTGAATGTGTTTTTGTTCCAACATTGTTTTTTTGTCAGTCGTTTGTTACGTTAGCATCTCTGCGTAGCATCTGGTGACCTTTGGCTGGCCGACTGAATCAGCTGGAGAGTCCAAGTCATTTAGAAGAAAAACAGAAACATCTTCGCTTTCTGTCCAAAACCTCTTTCTGAGCCGGCCAACTTTCGCTCCGTGTAAACATTGTCCAGCGTTACGCTGTTCCTGCTCTTGGCTGTTATTTCCATCATAATGAATCAAAGCTGGTGTTAAAAATGTCGCTCTGCTCATTTTAAATACGTGCTAATGCCAGCCGCTGTCGGGGTTTTTGAGCTTTTTAAGCCTTATAAGCAAACCGGACCTGGTCAGCCGCTGACCTCCATGCTAAAAAGGATAATAAAGAATTATGGCTGCCCTTGGTTTTTCTCTCAGCGCTGCGTCTTTTAAAGGAGTTGAATTTATATAATCACAGTGATGAGCATCGAGACGTGACGAGTGAGCAGTTGTTTAGCTCCTTCCAAAGTTATTATGACATAAATCTTTTTCCACACTTCAGAAAAATCAGAGTCAGAGCTGAAAAAATAAAAATTCCTGAAATTGTCTGAGTTTCTGCTGTTTGGTGAAAGGAGGTCAGAATTGTGAACACATTATAGAGATTAAGCTGATGTGCAAAGGTGATAAACGATTGATTTTATGTTGCTTTTCCTGTCAGTTTTTGATACCTCCATCTTTGATAGTGTGTTTATATTTTCTTTAATAAATTCTCAATATTATGATAATAGTAATATATGACAACAAAGTTGAAATAATATAAGAATAAAGTCGTAATGATGAGGAAAAAGTAGCAATGATGCAAGAAGAGTTTTAAAAATGCAAGAATCATCAGAGAAAAGCCAAAATAACACAAGAATAACAGAGAAATATTATGAGAATAATTGTAAAAATATGAGAATAAAGTAGAAACAATGCAAGAATAAAGTGATGTTACGAGAAAAGTTTTAAATCTTCAAGAAATTCACAATAATGCAGGAAAGTCGAATAATAAAGTTGTACTAACATAAAAATGACTGTTCTAATATTATGAGATTAAAGTGATTTAAATAATACGAGAATAAACTTCTTATATTACACGAATAAGAAAGTAGAAACAATACGAGAAGAAAGTCGTAATAACATGAGAAAAGTTGTTCTTGTTGCAGCGCCCCCTCAGGCGTGGAGAGGAACTGATTTTTTTTTTATCAGTCTGTTTTTTTTTTTAAACTCGGTTCAGTGTGAAAGGGAACCACAGCAACTGAAAACCAAACAAATGTTGCAACTTTGGTTCCCATTTGAACCAAATCCAGTGGATTATCAGGCATTAAAACTCCCTTAAACTGCCACAAATCTCCCCACTGTGGACTTCCATGGTGTGAAAACTGGTGGAACAGCTGAGCTAAATGTAATCTCAATCAATCAGTGAACCAATAGTTCTGTCATTGTCAAAAATTAAACCCACTGCCGAGCCTCACAGTGACACAATAAAGCCTCTTCTGCCGTTCGGATCCTCCGGTATCGGAGCTCAAAGTGCTTTTTGTCGTGTATTTGGTGCAGAATGAAGAGATAGCAGAAGGATAGCAGCCAGCTCTGACCCTTCGGTGTCCTTCTCTCGCACATGGACAAATCATTAGCGAGTTCATTTGCTTTGGCTCAGCCTGCCCAATACTTTACTTTCAACTGCAGCCAGTGGTTTAAACTTTCAAATGTACAATGTAACGGTATGTTGCATTTGTATTTGTCAATGAAACGAATGATAAGTCAAACGGCGGTGAAGTCAGAAGGTGACCTGTCATTACTGTGACCTTTATTTGTGCTTTTAGGTCATATTTCACTCTGACTCTCGCTTGGCCGCGGCCTCGCTGAGACAAATCACGGGAGACGAGGAAACATCTTCATATCTGTCTTTTATAGGCGTCCGCGGCGCTGCCAGGACTATTCAGCTCAACTTGAGCCGGGGTCCCAGAGCGTCGTCTGGATTTCCCCCAATAGCATGGTTTCCACCGCGGGGCCAAATCAGTCCTAACCAGGAGCTTAGCTTACCATTTATCACCAGCTGCTCCCTTCACAACAACATTTCAGGGATTCTCTTTGCTCCTGTTGGCCAAATCAGACATGTTTGCCAGTTTGACTGCAGCGTTCAGGGACTGGAAGAAGACAATATGCTTCATGGTCTCGCTTCTGCCAGGGATTCATGTCTCTGAGCTGCTTGGCCCTGACTTGATGGATTCTTGTCAGATCTCATGGTTGTTGCTCTAATTTTTAAATATGACTTGGCTGATGTTGTTTTATGCTGTTTTATGGATGTGTAAGAAGCAAGGGAAGAAAAAAACAAGTTACAAAAGTGAACTTGAGGTAGTTTTCATAACTTTATATTGACAAAAAGCTTTAAAAAGACTTCAATATTTTCTACCTGTTTCAGAAACATAGAGGAAAATATTTATTTTGATTTTGATTATTAACGCTTATAGATCACGAAAACCCAAACATAGTTCCCACAAATGAGAGAAAGATGCATGAACAAAATGGCTGCTCCCAGGATTGACCCATATAATGCAGAGAATGGAAATATGTCAGGTGACACAGTGAACCAAGTGAACATGAGGAGTTTGTACAAACTGGAGGAGCATCGCCTGAATCCATGAATGCATCTTCAATCTTTAAATTGTTTTGTAAACGGTGTATGAACTCTAGTGAACAGCAAGACCCTGGTGACTGGCAGAGTTAGTTCAACATAAACACAGGCTACACGTCCATCTTCACTAGCAGGTAAAAGCTACGTTAGCTAAGCTAATTCTGCTAGTTCAGCAGTAAGTACTACAGTAAATATTTATCTTTATATTACATAGAAGTAGGTAGAGTACTCAAGTAGTTTAACGTACTTATGTTATTTATAAATCAGCAACGAGGCCCAGGCTAGTTCTAAGCTTGTGGCTTGTTATAGTTGTCATAGCAACAGCCTACCAAAATGGCTGTCAGTTACAAAGTTCCCTGAAATGTGACGTCACATGAGAACTACGTATTCCTGTTAGCACATGCGCAAAGTAGTTGTTGACACAATCATGCTATCGTGCAGCGACAGTCATGAACTCACTCTGTGGTTACCTAGCAACCCACTCACTCTGTGGTTACCTAGCAACCCACTCACTCTGTGGTTACCCAGCAACCCACTCACTCTGGTTACCCAGCAACCCACTCACTCTGTGGTTACCCAGCAACCCACTCACTCTGGTTACCCAGCAACAACCCGCTGAGTAACGTGCTCAGCAGCAGTTTAATGTTTAAGTTTAAGCACCTCATAGCAAAGTTCAAATCACCAATTATCAAACGGCTGTGTAAGTTTTTCAGTCGTATCGTTCAGATTGTTGTGTTTTAATTCCTCCTGCCTCGTTCGTCTCTTCCGCTGTTGGAAAATCCTTCCGGTCTGCCGCCGCCTGCTTTGACCGCAGCAGGATGAATGACACTATTACGCTTCAAAATGACTGCCTGCGTCGCAGGGCCAGCCAAAAGTCAGATGTCTTTGTTTACTCAGTGTTTATACAGTCGGAGCGCCTCGCAGCCAATCCGTAGCAGACCTGTAATCTGCCGCCTGTCACCCGCTTTCACACACGAAAACCCGCAGCAGCAAAAGGTCGGAGAAGTCACACACACGCGCAGACTGCCGTGTGGTTTAACCTCACGTTCACCCCGTTTCCATCCCATAATAGACCCCACACTGTAACATTTGTGCTGCCATGGGGACAAGACTCACCAGGATGTTTGACTGCTGTTCAAACTACCGCAGGAACGCATACGTGTGTTCGTCAGCGCGCGTTGACGGGTTTGAAAGGAAATCGGGCGCAGCAGACGGAGCTGAGGTTTACGTGTTCGGGTTTGACAGAGTCACGGCTTGTTCATTTCTCCGCTGGAATACACAGAAACACAATGAAATAATAAACACGTCCAGGGGAACGAGAAACGAGCCCGCCCTGCAGGGTTTAATCATCCCGCTGTTAATTCAGCAATACTAAACACAGGAGGAGGACGGCACAGCGCGGCTTTGAAGTCTGGACGGGCCTGAAGCCCCCAACTGGCCCAGTTTGCATCAGGAGTCTCGTTTCCAGAATGATTTATCCAAGCTGTCCATCGGAAACATTTTTACTCTTCATTTCAGTGGGACATCTGCCATAAAAGCTCGGCTGTTTACAAAATCCAGTTTTTGAGGACCTTCGTTTTTCCGTATCGCATTCCAGCTCTTCCATTTGCAGGAGCGCAGACCAGTCAGAAAACACATCGACTGGGAAAAGACACAACAAATGGATGTCGAGCACAAACATGATTTAATGAAACCAATGAGTCTTTCATTCAAACAAGAAAATTGACAACAGCGGACACAACTGAGAAATGAACTCTCTAACGGGGCGTCGTGTTCTGGCGTCCCGCGATGTGTTCTGATTGCTTTCTGGCAAAACCATCCCAGTTTGAACCAGTAACAACCACTTCAGCTCTTTAGTTCCACCTCACAAAAACTCGACTGTTGAAGTTTCACAACTTTAACTTAGCACGCTAAATCGCTGTTAGCTTGGCTACGTTTCTAATAGAGCTTTGGAACGTGACGTCACCGCTCTAGCGCCATCTTGAGGGGCCATAAATGTAACACCACAAAAATTGGGATTGGGATTAATCATGATTAATTGTGATCACAATCAATTATGATTAATTGTGATTAATCGCGATTAATCGTTTCAGCAGTACTCCCTTTAGGATTCATAATCATTTTACTGTGTAAATAAATGTACTAGCTGGACAAAACACCTGATTTAATGGTCTGAATCCAGATTACCTGGGCTGCAGGTAGAGCCAATGCCCATTTCTGTTTGAAACAAAACAACAAAAAATAAAAAAGCAAAGTGGAAATAGTTCATCTCTGCAGACATTTTGGTCACTGTCCATCCCTTATTTTCTGCCCAACTCTTAAAAAGTACTTCCAGTCTTTTTCCCTCAATCATTTTCCCATTTCTTCGTTTTGTTGCTCTGTCTTTTTACTTTTTTTCATTTCGTTTTGTGAATCTCCCCGTCCTGCTGTGGCCCTCCGTGTCTCTCTCTTTGTTCCTCGCCTGTTTCCATCCTCTACCTTTCTCTCCTCGCTCTCTCCATCGCTCTGATTATTCCTAAAATCCCTGACCATCCCAACCTCAGATCCACCACAGCCGATCATTAGCGACATTCGTGGAAATCCATCCTGGAAAAGTAGCATTCAGGAGTTCCCAGCGTTCCTGGTTAATGGTGAATAATGCTCAGACTTTCTTCTCCCTGGGGTTCCCTCAGTCAACAACATGTTTCCTGAAAGGTTTTCTTTCCCAAAGCAGGTTGGAGTTTTGTGCGGTTGGTTGGAGCATCGGAGGGCGTAAGCGCTCTCTGGTGCAGCGGGTCAGTGGGCCACTCAGTCCAGACTGGAAAAATTGATGCGGTCACTCTGCGGATTATTGCACAAGCGGAGGAATGCCGAGGAGTCGTCAAAAACAAACACCAAACCTGCAGCTGTGAAGCTCTTTACGTAACGCGGCTCTCTTATTTAGGTAATTAGCCGAATGAAAGGAAGGATTCAAAATGTTTTGCAGCTTCAGTTTTTATGGGAACAGATCACAGTTGGATCACATTCATTACAAGATTTATTACGTTGCTTCACAACAAAATCCTATTTTTCCCCTAATATATTTCACCGTAATGAGGCCTATGGCAATAAATCAATTAATTCAAATGAGCTCAATAATTTACATTTGCATGATTTATTGTTTTTCTCTTTTTTTACATTTTATTTTGTTTACATTTGCGGTGTCCAAACTTTTTGCCATTGGGGCCCCTGAGAGCCATCAAGGGCCACATTCTGATTTGTAAGTAAAAACTGAAACATTTATTTGCTGATTTCATCTCTTCAGTAATTTTCTTAATAGATACTTTAATAAAGCAAGATAGTTACATTTGGTCTTGAACAGTTTATGTATTAAATGACAAGTAAATATATTCCAAAACTTTCTTTTTGGGTTTATTGTCCTTGTTGTTTTCTTTCTTTTTTTTTTTTTTTTTTTTAAATCACAAATTATCTCCATTCTTGAATTATGGACGGCGGGGCCAAACAAACCTATCTAGATGGCTACGAATGGTTGCCGGGCCACACTTTGAGCCTCCCTACCTCACAGAAACGTTGTAGTTAATTTCATCTGTTGCTTCTTTATTTTTGGATATTAGATTGTCTTCCAGCAGTGTTTTATCTTCATTATGTGTTGAAGTTTATTGATCTTTGAGAACGTGTTTTTACATTATTCTGCCATTAATACCATTAAATTACTTGATAATTGTATCAAAACAACATTGTAGTTTATTGAGAAATCTTCTGGGACTGTCGATCAATTTATCAATTCATGGGTTTTTTTTTTTTCAGCGCCATCACCATTAAAAGCTTTTATACATTATACTTCAATATTTTATTTATTAAACTATATGGACTTTTTTTCTTATTTCTTTGTTTTGTAAGTTAATTTAGTCCCATTAGAAATATATTATCAAAGAAAAATATTAGACTTAGTTTTTATTATTATTATTATTATTATTATTATTATTATTATTATTATTATTCATTGTAAACCCCAAACCTAAAAATTAGTTTTTTCACATTTGTTGTATTAAAAGAAAGGATTTAGTTCAGGTTTTAGCTGAATTAAATAATAATAATTCTGTTATGATTCACCAAAACACTTGCTATACATTTTTATTACAATAAATAAAATCTGATTTGGTTTCAGGAAATTCTGCTTTTCAGTAAAAGTATTTGGATTAACATTGTTCAGCTATTTTACAAACGTTTGGCTCTAAAAAGACAAATACTTTGTGTTGATATTTTCCATGGCAACAAAATTAAAATGGTTAACAAATAAATTTGAATCACTCTTGAGTTTGGGGACCAGAAGTCATGGCTGCCGTAAAATCAGTCCAAGTACCACAAATGGTTCCATGCGCCTCAGTTTGGATCACAGTGATGCGTCCCAGCAATATTTTCTTCTTCCTCTCACAGCAACCTGAGGTAAGTGACTCGTCCATAACGGCGTAGCAGAGTGGATGATGGATGATGGATGATGGGTGATGGATGATGGGTGATGGGTGATGGATGATGGATGATGGATGATGGGTGATGGGTGATGGGTGATGGATGATGGATGATGGGTGGATGATGGGTGGGATGGATGATGGGTGATGGGTGATGGATGATGGGTGATGGATGATGGGTGATGGATGATGGGTGATGGGTGATGGGTGATGGATGATGGATGATGGGTGATGGATGATGGGTGATGGGTGATGGATGATGGGTGATGGGTGATGGGTGATGGATGATGGGTGATGGATGATGGATGATGGGTGATGGGTGATGGATGATGGGTGATGGGTGATGGATGATGGATGATGGGTGATGGGTGATGGGTGATGGATGATGGATGATGGGTGATGGATGATGGGTGATGGATGATGGGTGATGGGTGATGGATGATGGGTGATGGATGATGGGTGATGGATGATGGGTGATGGGTGATGGATGATGGGTGATGGATGATGGGTGATGGATGATGGGTGATGGGTGATGGATGATGGGTGATGGGTGATGGGTGATGGATGATGGGTGATGGATGATGGATGATGGGTGATGGGTGATGGGTGATGGATGATGGGTGATGGATGATGGGTGATGGGTGATGGATGATGGGTGATGGATGATGGGTGATGGATGATGGATGATGGGTGATGGATGATGGGTGATGGGTGATGGATGATGGGTGATGGGTGATGGGTGATGGGTGATGGGTGATGGATGATGGGTGATGGGTGATGGGTGATGGGTGATGGATGATGGGTGATGGATACTCGGTGCGTCGGCTTCCAGCTCCGTAGCAGCCGAGGAGTTTTACCATGGAGACGGAGCAGGGTTTTAAACGTGTCACACTCCGGCGGTGTGCGGGACGGCGGCCGCGCCCCAAGCATAATAAACACCGGTCGGAGCTACTGATTCATCCTCCCTTCTTCTCCTGCTGGTTCGGGCGCTGTCAGAAATCTTTAGCCTTTCGGATCTGAAGCCGGTCCAGAACCAGCATGTGGAAGACATTTTGTCTTCTCTCTGCTAACGGTTCACCTTTCCCCAAATGGCAGCCATGACTCAGGGTCCACTTAGACAGATTTTTGACCTTTTTAAATCAGCTGTTAATAAAACCACGTTTTCCTTTCGGCCTTTTCGTGACCTCTGACCGTTTGGAAAGTTCTGTCCTTCCTGCCTCACTTCAACACTTACGGCAGAAATTGCTGCTGAAACATTTGCTGCATGTTTTTGCTGCTTTGCCACTTTATCTGCGTTTCGGGGTGAATTTTATTCTAAAAAGAAAATATTATCCAGAAAAAAACTTCCCAAGATCGCCAAGTTTTCTCCTGAAAATTTCTGAGTTTAGTCTCAACATTTCTAAGTTTTTTTCTAGCTTTTTTATATTTTGAAATTAATGAAAATTTTCTTGGCAGAAATTTACTCCTTTTTTTCTATCTACAATATGACAAATACACAAAAATAATTCATTTCCTACACACAAGTTTTTAAATCAGCTTGATTTAAAAAGATATATATTTTCTGAAAAATAATTAGACTTTTTGTTTCACAAGTTTAGAACTCAAAATGTTTGTTTTTCCTAGAAAATTTCAAAGTTTGCCAGAATTTTTTTCCTTTTTTTTATCCAGAATATGAGGCGCTAATTCTGCCCAGATCTGGAGACATTTGAATCAAAGTTCAAACTAGACTCTTTTCTTGTTCGTTGTTTTGATTGACGCACAAGAAAGGGAGTCAATTTCCGCCACAGAAACTCTAAAATTTTGATTATTTCACTCACAACAAGACATTTTCCCCTGTTATTGGTCAAATGATCTGCCAGTGGAAATAGTCCCTAATTATTTACTTAAAACAACTTTCTATATCTTGCTGAAAAGTTACTTGTAAGTTATTTATTCCAAGTGTAATAAGATATTTTTACGATAAAAAATTTTAAAGTTAGACTGTAGCATAATAAATGTATTTTATGGTGAGATGTATTGGCAACGTGTGAAAGATTGTTGTTATTTATGTTACTTTTGAGACATTTGAGTATAAAACTAGGTAATATACAGCGGCTAGTTACTTCATGCAGTAGAAAATAAAGAATTATCACTAAAAGTTGCCTTCAAATCTGGTGAATATCAAGTTATGAGCGATAAAGACACCGAATCCTTTTACTTTCTGAAATTTAAGCATAGCAGCAGGATAATTTCACCATTCATAGAGACTTCTATCAAAGTTTTTCTTCCTCTTCCCAGGAAAGAGCTGACGTCGTGTACCAACAAATCACCACCGATTATTCATGACGAACTCAAAACGCTGCCGCAAACCAGATATTCACAAACACAAACGAACACCGTCGAAACCACCGCATTCTTGATTCCCAGTCAGGGCTTCCTCTGGCGAGAACACACAGGGACTTTGGTCAAAGCCCACTCTGGACTTGTGTTTGTGTATGCACCATTTGTCCCCAAAGTGCATGTTTGAGGTATAAACCGCTGCATTTCCAGAGGACTGTGTCATCTGTGTCTCAGAAGCAGCTCAGTGAATGTGAAAGTTTAACAAATGGTCTGCATTCAGTCCAACTGGAACGTACCATTGGACATTTCAGCATTCAATGGATATCACACAAAGAGACTGCTTTTTTATATATTACAAGAATGATATTAACAACATAAAGTAATAACATTATAAAAATGTATTGCAAGTAGACTAGTAGAATAAAGATGCAATTTTACCAGAAGGAAGATGCAAAATTATGAGAAAAAGTTGTTTCAATGCACAAGAAAAGGTCTAAACGAACACAATTATTTCAAAGTACTGCTACTAATAATAATTGCCATTAATGTTAATTAAATGGAAGCGTGGCCAATGTGAACCGAACGCCTTGTTAAAACCACAATACTCATAAATTCAACATTCACTCAAATCTATGGCCTGGTGGAAAATCTACCGTAAGAATCCAAGTGAATGGGAGAAAGCCCAGACTTTGCTGTAAAGTGCAGAAGACTCGTATCCGACTTTTACGCTTCAATATGAAAAGCCAAATTCTGATTTTTTTCCCCTGCAAAAATGCTGGCCTGAAAGAAGCCAGAATGAACATAAACAATGCCTGAAAAGAATCATACTTTATAATTGTGAAAAATGTGTCAGTGAAGCTTATCACATCCCGTTCTTGGTCTGAATTAAAACTGAGTTTTCTACAGAAGTTGCTCTTTAGATTATTCTGACTTTCTAACAGGCCGCAGTGGGAATCTGCACCAGAAAACGTCAATGTGTATTTAATTTAATTCTGTTGGAGAAGGAGCCTCGATCTACAGCCGTTAGCCGCTATCACAATCTTCCCCTGACCCAAATCGTACCGCAGTCGCTTTGCTCCGATACCTTAGAAAGTGAAAACACGGCGAGCGAACATTAAAACATGTTTTTGAACGTAGCGCTGTCCAATATTAATATTCCTGCCTGACCATAACGTTGTTCTTTCAGCCACATCACAGACACGTGTTGTTACTCCATGTTAATATCCCCTATGTTACGTTTCTTTAACCTTACTATTAATATTCTGTATCGTGTTCACTCTGGTACCGCAGTCTCTCTATCTGCGCCCCTCGCGAAAATGCCACCCAAGTTGACTTGTAAAGTAAAACAGCAGCAGAAGAACCTGGAGATGTTTTTTTTCTCCCGTGTAAAAATTTATAGACTGTGAGTCGCTTATATCACAGTCTGTGTGTTTTCTGTGTGTGGGTGTGTGTGTGTGTGTGTTCTGGGTGTGTGTGTGTGTGTGTGTGTGTGTGTGTGTGTGTGTGTGTGTGTGTGTGTTCTGGGTGTGTGTATCGGAAGCTGAGGGAGGAGTGACAGAGTGCGCTGGGTGTCACTGACCCTGAAAACTGACGGACTATAAATGTAACACACTGTTTATTATTTCCTTGCCCACAACTTTTAAGGCTCTTTCTATTTTTACTTTATCACAATCTTATAATAATTTTGTCCAGCTCTTAAAACACAATCATATTTTCCCCAATGCTAAATGGATGTGACTCATTTTTTGTGTATTTTATCTTGGATTTGTTTTTCTTAAGACTAAAAGAAAAATGTGTTTAATTATCAAAACGGAGCCTTAAAATTGGATTTGACTTCACCTGACATTTTGTGACATTACGTGAGAACGCAGAATTTTATAATAATTTCTGTCCTGATCTTAAAGAAAACAATAAAATGTTCCCACATACTCAATAGATGTCTCCCGTGTTCTCCGTATTTTCAATTAGATTAATTTTTCTTGAAATGACTTGGATTTTTAAAAAAAGCTGAAGAAAATAATTTTGAGAAAAAATAATGAAATAATTTCTACGATTATCAAGAGGAAGCCTTAAAACCATTGGATAGGACTTTATGTGACTTCAAAATTTACTTTAAAGCAACTCAAATGTTTAGGCTAATTTCTGAAATTTTCAAAATGAACCTGATTTTAATTTGTGGGGCTAAAAGTCAAGAAGTTGCTAGAAAAAGAAAGGAGATTGTTGGATTAATCTTTGAAATTTTCTAGAAAAAACATTTTCTGAGTTTTAAATGTCAGTGAACTTTGACTTTTGGAAATCTGAGTTCCAAAAATCAAAATTGTTCAAATTTTCAAACTCAGAATTTTCTTAGTTTTTCTAGAAGTTTCTTTGGGGGAAATTTACTCCTTTCTTTTTTTATATACAATAAATCAATAACAATAAACATCTGAATACGTGATCAATATCAATAAATATATAGTGATTTTCAGCCATAACCTACAGATACGCCATCGCGGATTCATCTAAACTATGTCGTCTGTGTTTTGCTGGACTGACCATACTGGACGAACTGGGACCGGCGTCGTCTTCTCCTGCCCTGCTTCCGTTCAGAGGTCAGAGGTCAGGCAGGAAACGAACGGCGATCTCAGCCTGCGATGTGTGCAGAGAACCAGCTCAGCAGATCTGAAACACAGGAGGAACTGAGCGCTTGATAACAAAGCTGCAAGTCCTCCAAAAAGAGAAAGAGGCTAGCGGAGCAGGATGTTCTTACCAGATATTTTTAAACTCATCCATTAGAAATCTGGACTGAATCTAGTTTCTGAACTGACATATGTGGATGGATTTGATTTGGCTCTTCATCAATTGAGGCAGATTAATCCGCTGACTTTATCAAAAATGTCTAATCCACTTCTTCTTTCTTTGGTCTGTTTTGTCACAACTGTAGATTTATGTAATGTGGCTCTGATAGAAATCTACATTTTTTATTAAGTTTCACAAAAAGTTTTCTTCTGTTGTGATCATGTGATCGTGGTATTTCAACTTCTCTATTTTGTTAAATTTTATACTATATACCACATCGGTAGGCACACTTCTGCTTATCCACCTTTAGCATTTTGCTAACTTTGCTAACCTTTAGCAAACTTAGCTTCCCCTAGGTCAGTGTCAAACCTAATCTCATTTCAGGCCAGAATCAAAGTTAAGAGGGCTTGTAAAGGGTCAATTGTGGCTGAATGTGTTGATAAAATTAACTGTTAATAAACTGTTAAAATATTAATAATTTCTGAGTTTGATGGGAACTTCCTGAAATTAAATAATGTTAAGCACCTTTTCACCTTGAGATACCTAGAGATAAAACTACTGATTTGACTAATGAAATAATATTTAAAATCACTACCATAGATGTGAAGATTTTATTTCCAGAGTCTAGAGGGCCACATAAAAACTTCTGGCGGGCCAGATTTGGCCCGAGGGCCTCGGGTTCCACATGTGCTCCAAATGAATTTTTCTGGAAAAATACTAACATGCTAATTCACTTGGCAGCTTAGTTAAATAAAGTTCAACATTTTTGTTGAACTTTTAATTATTGACTCCAGAAATTCTTCAAGTAGTTAGACGTTTATGCTTTTATTTTGAAATGGGTGCAGCAGTTCCTCTCCTCTCTTTTGTTGTCCAAGAAACTTTACTGAGCAAATGAACACATCCTGTCATGTTGGATGAACATGGTTGAATTTCCATCAAACTTACTGTTAGCATCTGCTTTAGCGTTAGCGGAACTAAAGTTTATGATTAGCTTTGTGGTTAGCACAGCTAGCTTTTTAGTTAGCAGTAAAAAAGTTTATTTTAATAAAGAATTTTAATGTCAATAATTTTGAAGTAGCTTGGTACTTTAGAAAATTTGCATAAAAATACTTTACATTTAGTTAAAAAAAATAATAAATTCTGAATTTCCATAACTTTTATATATTTATGTACTTCTGATTTGAGATAAAGTTGTTCCAGTTGTAGAGAGACATGCAATGAGCTACAATGTTTTGGTAACTGGACAAATCAGCCCATAAAAGAGTGAAATGCTTTCAGAAAACATAAAATCTAATGAATTCAAAGGATTATGTAGGAGTAGCTGTAGACTTGTGGAGCTTCAAACGAGAAAATCAAATGAAGTTTGAATCTTCCAATTTGTTTGGATGTGTTGGATAATATAAGCTGAGACCGGAGGTTTGTTAATTTATTTGACGATCTCAAAGGTTTTCTGGTTGGATTCCATAAAAATAAGCTCCAGTGTATTTTTCTGTTGTTAGGTCATGTTTTTCCGCGGCTCCGTTCCGCCTCGCAGGCCCTCCTACTGAATACTTGTAATTTTGTGGCAGGCTCTGGCACGAGAAGCATTGAAGTGGAAGTTTAAACAGAGAAAGACACAGTATTAGATATCTGCAGCAGAAGGCATCTGCCCAAAAACATCAGCGTCGGCCTTCAGGATCCCACAAGAGATGCGTCCAGACAGGCGGGGAACCGAGCTGCGTCCCTTTCCAGGTATTAGCCAAGCCAGAGGTCAAAGGGAATCCTCAGCCAGATGCTGCGGTTTTGAACGAAGCTACATCCTGGAATTGAATCCGGTGATTCTTACTATGACGAAGCTCAGATTTACATTGAGGGTAGAAAAAGTATTTCTTTTGTAAACCACCTGCGTTCAGCCACAAGTTTGACCAACATTTTGTGAATTTTATTTTTTTACTTCATCATCCCCCACAGGCGAAGTTTCACTGTGAGACGTTTGGTGGCCGGTGGTAATTTCCTCTGCCTGCTCATTCTGACCTGGAGACAGACATCTTTTGTTGTCTTCACTGGAAACCATGAAGGACAAAAATATCTGGAAAGGAAGCAGAAAAGAAGTGGTTTTTGGACCAGGCTATATCCTGGAACACTATATTGCTATATTAGCTGTGAAGGGACCCCAGAGAACCTCATATCTCCAGGTCAGAAAAAAAAAACTTTAATGCGTTGACTAGTGGTTGGACGCTGGTTCCTAACTGCCACTTTGATTTGTCCATAAGACAAGATTTTGATAATAATTACTGCTGGAGATAAGGCATCAAGATTTCACAGCTGATTGCCGATTGTGATTTCCTCCCCAGTGCTTTGCTTGGCCGCTTGCTTGTTGACAAAAGGAGAAACCTTGGAGGCCTGGTGAACCAATCTGCCTGAGTTGTGCCTTTCTTCCAGGAATTAATAAGCTTTAAAACTCCCACTGACCTGTTGACAAGTTCAGATCTTGACTGGGTTTATTCAGAAAACCGCTCCCATTACGGCATCTGTTCAAACCCCAAACTGCGCTGGAAGACAAAGACTGGGGATGTTCTAATCTGAATTAATGGACTGGACCATTTCAAATGATTGGTGTTGACGGAACTCGGCTCTCAATCAAAAGTCACATGGTTTTGAAATCTAAGCTTACACTCGTCGGCCATTTTGGAAGGTAAATCCTGTTTGGCTTGGGAAGATTTTCCCCTTCCAAAAATTTTAAGGATGCAGAGATTATCATGATGGCTCTAAATATAATCTTAGGAGATATTCCTGCCGTGTGTTAAGGGTGATCTGGTCCGACTGGAAGGGCGTCTGGACCGCTATGAGATAAAAATTGTGAATATTCAACATGTGTTTGGGACATGTGGGCCAAAGCCTGTTGAATCTGACAGAAACTTGGAGGACAGGAAGTTTTTTTCCTCAGTTAAAAATAGGCTACAAATTGTCACCACTGCATCAAAGCCGACAAGTATTTTACACATGTATTTTACGGGCTACGTATTCAACCGTTTTTATGAACAAGCGATGCTGTGAGAGCTCTGGTGGAACCTGCTGTGTGTATTGAGTTGACCCAGAATGGACAGAATGGATCAGTGACAGTCATGGACTGTGGTAAACGTGGTGACACACATATATAAAGTTGTATGTCATCAGCTTACACTTTGTGGTTCTCCATAATCTGAGTTTGTGGGATCATGTAGATTCAGAATAAACATGGCCCGAGGACACAGACTTGAGGTACCCCACATCTGACCTTTCTTGTTTATGTCAGAGATTAGAGGTTACTTGTGACAACAAAAACGGGCAGAACACATCAAACTGGATTGTAGAAGTATAAAACCAGATCAAGTGATACTTGATCTGGTTATAAACTGGAAACTGAGACAAAAATGTAACATATAAGTTGTTTATTGGGTCAATCTTTCAGCTCCAGTATTCAGAGAGAACGATCAAAATTTGGTGTAAAACAGCACAAAAGCAGGCATTATATAATCTAATAAAATCTTAATCAGATTACTGATTAGAATAATGGGATATGTAATTCCTATAGGATCTTTAAATGACGTTTCAGTAGCCGTGCGTTTTATCAGGGTCAACGATGTTCAGCAAAGATCATCTAAAGTCGAACCAATGAAAACTTCAAAGATGGATTTGTGGTCTGGTCCGCTCCGCCGTTACAGATCTGTGCTGGATTCCAGGTATTAGCCCTGCAGCACACCGGAGGGAGCAGTGCGGGTTTGGATCGGGTAAAATCAGAACACGATCCATCAACACCAGCCGCAAAGAAGCCCAGAGAGCTGCATGGTTGAAACAGAAGGTAATTTGAGGTGACCGCCGTTTCCACCATGAGGAAGCTGAATGGCCGCCAACATCTGTCATTTACTGAATTCATAAAATTCTGTATTAACAAAACATAATCCTCCCGAAAATCCCCAAAGCACAAAGCAGAACTCAAGCATTTGAGAGTAGATCTAGTAATAAAGCTGTTTACTACTGTAAAGCTGTGCAGTGACACACAAAAGAACACTGTGTATTTACAAATCTCCCAGATTTATTAATGTACAGTTGGTTAAATTGTTTTTATTTTTTGTTACAGAATCGCTGTCGCAAGTGAATTTCTGTCATGACGCAACTTTTAAAACTACAAGACAACTTTGAAGGGACTGAACGACACTGTTTAAATGGAGAAGATTATGGAGCCAAATTGGGGCCATAAATTTTGTTCAAAAAGGTTTTGACAATTTAAAACTGCAAAGCAATTTTATTGCTGGAAATAAAAAGATTTAAAACTGAAAAAAGTTCACTTTTTAGATTTGATGTTTTATTTGTTTCAAATTAGATTTTTTTTTTCCCTTTTAATTTCGATTTTTTTAAGCAAATCTGGGTATCATCAGCATACGGCAGTTATAAGACGACTGATTACGCCAAATGAAGCGTTAAGGAAAAACAAACACTGTTTATGTAAATTTCATGGGTTTTCTTAAAACAAAATTCAAAAGATTTTAATGGATCTTAATCATGACTGCTTAAGTTCTAAAATCTTTTTTATTATTCAACCAGTGATGCACCAATAAACTGGTCTCTGATCCTAATCAGACAATTTTTGAGGTTCATTATTGACACCTTGTGGCTTGTAGTTTACAAAACAAACCTGCAATTATCAAAAGGTCAATCCAACAGAAACTGTGTGGTTTATTTTACAGTTTTGTTTTTGCTGCTCCGACTCGTCGGCTTGGCTTGGTGTGAGCGTGAAATCTGCTGCCGCTCGTTGTTGTTCCTGTGTTTTATGATTTATGACCTGTATTTTTATCGTTGTGTCATTAAATCCAACAATGCTGGTGTCTACACACATCTGTTAATGAAATGACTGCATGTGTCAGCGGGGGGATGCGGGCCCTCCTTGTTATCACAGAGAGTAATATTTGTTCTATAGGATGACCTCAGTTTGTTTTGGACGCTGTTATGTCGGTAAACCCGGTGATTGTTGCTAACCATGTCTGCTTTGTCTGCCGGTTTGTCAATATGAACCAGACAGAGGTATGAAGAGGAGAGCACATGTGTTTGTTAAATTCTGCACATGAATCTGTTATTGTTCTGTATCAGGATGCACAACAATAACTTACACCCAACAGTGAAAGGTAAAGAATTTCCATTCGTGGTGGTATGCTAAGTTTCACTGGAGATTCTGTGGAAATCATTATGCAGTTTTAAAAGTATGTCTTGTCATTTTTTACATCAAATCATGTTTAATTGAACTCTGGTTCGTTTGCACAGAAAATTTGGTTTTTGGTAAGGTGTGAATCTGAAGTTGTTTTCACACCTGAAGCTCTGGTAGATTTGGTAGATTTGGGAACAAAATTTGTTACATTTTCAGCTGCTGTAATTTTCTTTCACGCTGCACTGTGAAATTATCAAAACCTTTTGAAAAACCTGTAACCCTCCTCACCTTTGGGGGCGCTGCACCAATAACCACTGAAGGAAACAACATGAAAACCTCCCAAGAGACACTTGTCGCCTTCCCACCACAATTGTGAAGTCTGGTTCGCCTACAAATCGCAGTTTCGATTCGCTTAAAGTGAAATCTGGTGTGGTTTCAATTTACATGTGAATGCCAAGTGATCTGGAGACTGTTCCAGAAGCAGGAAGAGGGCTATGGCGCATGGCATTCTGGGTAATACAACAAAGATAAATGCAGTATGCTCGTGCTAGCTTGAGAAATTACTTTTGTTTTTTCACAAACTACAAAACAGTGATTTTACAACTGCTAAAACCTGATGGAAGTTCCGTTCGTGTCTTCTCCAGAGGATTTTGTATCATTTCCTTCAGTGGTCCTTGGTGCAGCGCCCCCGCAGGCGAGGAGGGGAACAGGTTTTTCAAAGGGTTTGGATCATTTGACACAATGCAGTGCGAAAGCGAACCACACCAGCAGAACATGTAACAAATGTTGCAATTTTGGTCCCAAATAGAATCAAATCTACCAGAACTTCAGGGTGAAAACAACCTTAGATTTACTGAAATGAAATTATAATTACAAAGCAGATTTTCAGCCTATATCCAACTTGTTTATTACAATCTGAACGGTCCGATTACAATATTTTCATTTGTCCTTCATATATGGTGCTAAATCAGATATGTATCTGATAATTTTCTGATTGATAACGTCAGACTTTTGTCAATGACATGAGACATGCATCATAATTCTGCCAATTGCATCTCATACAAATTTGATTATTTAAGTCTGATTTTAATTAAATGTGTTAACAATATTCACACTATTTTTGTTTTCTTTTTTTTCATAACATTTTTGCAACATTTCTAGTTAGTTTGAAATTCATCTGTTAATTGCATGGAAACAAAGCTAAACGTTGTCACTGATTGTCTTACTTAAATAGAAAACTTTTGAAACTACTTAATGCACTGATTGGATTAATTGGAATGGATGTGCGATTGGACAGAAATTAGATTTTTTTGTAGAGACTCGAGTCGACATGTGAATTTGCGCTTTATGAACAAACTAAATTAAGAAGTAGTTGTTGGTTTTGCTGTCACATCTTTAAGTCTCAAATTCCTTGTTTTCACAAAGCCCAGCAGCTTTCGCGTCTTTTGTTCAGGGTCCAAAACGGATTGGAAGAAAAAAGTAAAAATGAAGTTAAAGGGCTTTTATCACCTCATAAACTCCTGATTTTCAAATCTGGCGCTGGTGTCCGTGTGTGTTGTGTCTGTATGGGATGTGGGTCGTCTTTGCTAAATATCATGGCAGAGTGTGAGTGTGATAAAAACATCTCTTAGCAGAGCTATGAGATTTTTAACACATACTCAACATCCTAATCCATCTGTTACACACAGATATCGACACACACAGACCCGGGTTTGACTTTCTCAAATTTCTTTTGCCCAAACGGTGGCACAAATGTATTCACACACACGGCCAGAGTCAGACGCACACACACACAGCTGGCCCTTCGTCACTTAAGCACAAATTGTATTATGCAGAATCCACTTCCAAAAATTAAATATTCACATGTGCACATGCGCCCACAAGCAAACCACAGAATGATAATTTGAAAAATACAAAACCAGAAAAATCTTCTCTGCAAGGGATTGATATTTTTTTCATCTTTAATCCTCTTTGTTTCATTTTTCTTTTTGTTTTCTTTTTTCCCTCAGCAGTGGTAATTAAAAGCACCTGAATCGACTTCTCTCCTCTCCTCTGCGTCTCCTAAATCACGTCGTCACAACAAGGCATAGGTCCGTACGCTCTGAAACAATGCTGCAGCTCTCTGCGCAGCAGCAGTTTTTCATTTGGAGAGGATGATGAGAAAAGTGTTTAATTCTGGGTTCTGTCCTTGGTTTCGGGCCTGTTTTGTGTAGCAGGCTTTGGGGCTCAGTGAGGTAACTTCAGGTTTAACTCTGGGTTTATATTAGCCTTTCATCAGCTCTTACTTGGAAATGTACAAAGTAAGTGTATTCGTATGCTAAACTACATAACTGTGTGCTGTGGTGGTGCAGGGTGAAACGCACCACCTCCCACATAGGGAGACCTTAGTCCTCGACGCGGCCGTCACAGGTTCGATTCCCGGCCTGCTGACCTTTGCCGCATATCTTCTCTCACTGTCATTTAACGATCAAATAAAGGCCACTACTGCCAATAAAACCTTTAAAAAAACTACAAATAGAAAAGTGTATTATGTTCTATAGTGTTTATTTTTCTTAAATTTGAAAGTTTTGTTTTATTTATGTCGCTTCCTGGAGTATTCTGACCAGTTGGTTGTTATTTGTTTGTTTTCATCCAGGAAATGCAGTGATTGGATGAAAACAATCCGCTGTCATTCGCTGGTGTTGTGGCTCATTTGCATATGCTGGAAGTTATGGTGCTCCGTACATAAACAAACAAATGCTCAACACCATCAATTATTGTTTACATAGATACATATTTATGCCCCATTGGCTGCTGCTCCATGGGGCATAACTGTAACCCAGTGTCACACTAACTACATCAACCTAACAGTCACTGAGAGCCAAGCTAACCACCACAAAAAGTAGCTAATTAGCTGAGAAAAGCTAACTGCTCAAAATAAAACTAATCTGTTACTCAATTTTATCAAATACAAACAGGTTTTTGTAATTAGTCGGCTTCCTACTTGCTTCATGTTTATGTTTGCTGTATACATAAACAAACAAATGTGTTGGAAGGATTTATTCAAATGGAATCTAAAGAACCAGATAAAAAGAAATCTTGTGTTTCAACATTTAGCTGAAACTCAATTTGGATAGAAATAAGCCGCCGTCAGAAACATGTGCAGCAAAACAAAGCTGCAGAATGTAAATAATCATATATATTCTCCCATGGCTTAATGAATACAATCTGCTGACTTCTTTCCCAATATAAATTCATACTATGTTGATATTTGCTGACTCAAATTTCATAAAGGGTTATATAACTGCATATTGTGTTGTTTAGCATCTGCAAACCTTTGGCTGTCCTTCTGAGTCACGCTGGGGAATCCAAGTCACCGGAGGCAGTGATGGAAAGAGTGTTATATCACAACTACAGCAGAAACAACCTTGTTTATTCTGCGTCTCCTTGAAAAGTTGACGTTTCAGCTCTGTGACGAAGGGTTTTCTCAGGACGCACCAAAATGATGCCGGGGCCCGCTTTTGGCACGCGTTGCGGCTCTGGATGCTTTGACCCCCAGAGAGCTCCAGTCAGGCAGTGACAAACGAGGTTTTGATTGAATTCATCAACAATGTGGGATCTGGATGAAAGATGGCGAGATGGAAGTATGAGAACAGCGGAGGGGAAAGTGAAAAGTGAACGGGGGGAGCGCAACCTTTGAGGTAACTGGAAACCGAAAGTCGGTAAGCAGAACAGGAACATTAAATTCGCCACTAAAGGGGGAAAAATAAAAAAAAAACAAATTTTCCTACTTATCTAGTTCATGCTAATTTATGATCCCAGCATGACTCACTGATGTCTTATCCCTTAATGATTCACATCTGTGGTGTGATCATGTCTCTGACCTCGTCGTGACCGTTCCCGTGTGTTGGTGATGCCTTTTGTTTCCAACTGTTCCTGCTTTCATTTCACCATGTTGCGACTGTTCTCCAGCCAACGTCGGGATTGATTCCGTTCAGGAAAGTTTTACTCTGTCATATGGACATGAGTCCAGTGTTTTCGTCAGTGATTTAGTGCCGGGTTTCATTTGGATTGGTGTCATCAGCTGCCTAAATAAGAAGCAGTTTTTACAGCCCAGAAAATTTGGGTCAAACAAAACTGAAGTTATCATTGGACCCAATGCAGGGATGAACTCTGACCTGAACCTTCAGAGTCACATGAAGGCAATTACCAAGTCAGAACATTTCCAGGATTAAAGGACTGATGTTCCAACAAGATCTAGTGAAACTCATCCAAGCATTCATCTTTAGCCACCAGATTACTAACCAGACTAGTAATCTGCTTTGTCACAACACTGTGAAATGTGTTGACTGGAATCAATGCCTACTTTTTCTCCGTCTTGAGAAGGAAGCTTATTTTAGCTGATTTTATCTATAATCTTGCTGTTTCAGTTTTGACCCAGACCATAAAGGTCAAGGTTGGAACATAGACAAGCTGATAATCCAAGATCTTTTCTTTCTGACAATTTTTAGTTCCTCCATTGATCTGCTCTCGTGAGGATTCATGAAAAATGATCAGATTCATGCATTTGTTCAAGTTAATGTGGAATTATGAGTTTAATGCAATTTTTTATTTATTTTTATTTTCTTTTGCAAAAATGGTGAAAAACGTTGGGTTTAAGAGACTGATTGAATAACGTCATTGGTGTTTGTGGGGACCAACTTTTCACGACCGCGGTTTGAAAAAACAGACATCGTAATAATTCGGCTCATAAAACCAAAATATCAAAAGAGACTCACCTGCGGGGGCATGTTGCCGCTAACAGTTGGTTTTTTTTGCCTTACACTGCCCCTACAGTCTAGAAGGATATAGACTACAGCAGGGACGAGCCACAGAGTGAAAATGCTTCTAAGTTGTTAGTCTGATTGTGTCCATCTATTTACATGCACCAAGCCAAGTTCAACTCCCACCTGCAGGGTTAGAGATTAGGGTTAACCACAAAATCTGTCTTAAAGTAACGCAAGACATCCTCCTCTTCCTGGCTGCACTTTTAGACACCATCTAAGAAGATCACCTTATTGGAAACAAGCTTGACTTTGTGTGGAGGATGTGTGGAGCTCTTGCTTTGGATACACAAGGACCAGATAGCCCTAAAAGCTTTCCTGGCAACCCCAACAAAACGCCACACGGGACACGAACGTAAGCCTTCTCCAGACCAACAAACACATGTGGACTAAACAATCTCACTCCTGTGACCCTGTCAGCAGTTCACAAATGTGTCGTTCCACAGTCGAAATGAAAGCCTTTTTGCACCTGATCATCTTGAAGTTTAGCAGTCGGGGCGTCCTTTCCAACAACTGAAGTGTGATCCTTCAACAGTCAGGAGAAACTTGAAGTCTATTTGTCAAATAAAACCCTGAGTTCATTTGGTTGGCTCCACCTCTTCTCTGACAGTTACAAACGGAGTACCACAGGGCTCAGTTCTCTGTCCACTTTTATTTTTTATTTACATAACTTGTGTGATGTTTTGTCAAATACTTAGTAATTTACTCCTTTTCTTCTTCTTCTCTTTACAGTTTGCTTTGAATGTATGTCAAACTCGTTTGCATTCTCTGAAGTTGGCTCTGAATAACAGAACCAATGGATTTCTTGGACCCTTGAAGACTATCAGAGATATTGCTTATCACTTCTCTTGGTGCACAAATTGAGTTTGTCAGTAATTTTCAATATCTTGATTTTATTTTGGATAAAGACCTTTCTTTCAAAAAGCACATAGTAAATTTGTTATGAACACTGAGAATGAAGTTTGGGTTTTATCAATGGATCCTAGAAGAACGTTGGTAGCTGCTGGACTATGGAGATGTTATATAAATGCTTCATCCAGACGTCTTCAATCCTTGGATGCTGTCTATCCTTATGCCTTAAGGTTTGTAACAGCCACATCTGTCTGCCACTCCACAGGTGTTGCCCCAACCCTCCATGCACCATTAAGGAAACATGTCAACCACAAACACATGCTGCCTCCCCTACCACGAGATCCAACTCATTACCAGGTGCTGATCCATTGGTAGCTCTGGCCGTCTCTTCAGCAAAACGCCGCAGGCTTCATTCAGGTCATTGACCCGTTAGTCCAAGGTGGCCTGATACACTAATGAGCCACCTTGTGCCTGAACATGATGTCCGTCGTAAAAAAAAGTCAAACCTGCTGGAACAAGATAGTTGTTTAAGCTCCTATATGAGCTTTTTTATGTAAAGAAAAAGTATTTTAGTTTGTATTTCCCTCATAGCAGATTCGTTTTACTTATCCATCGTGTCTCATTTCCTGCCTCACTTATGACATTCCCATCAGATTGCTGCATGGATCCAATCGAGCCAGAGGAGTGATCCAGACTCAATGCACAGGTTCAGTTAATACAGCTAGAAACCAGCGATCAGGTCTGAAATCTGGGCCATGAACTCTTTAAATCATCGGTCAAGATTTCCCAACGCCATGTGTTTCAGACTCTGTTATTCCTACATGGAATCCATATTTTCTGGATTAGTTTCTATTGTTTACTCTAACGCTGTTAGCTAGCATGACAAATCTCGGTTGTTTATTTCTCCAATCCAGTGTCCCATCACCGATCTGTTTCATTTCCAGGGCAACCAGACGTTTGAAGTTTTTCTCCCAACATCCTCTTCTAGCTGTTCAGCTACACGCGTGCAAATAAAGAGGCTTTGTTAGAAAATAAAAGTTTCCTGCAGCTAAAATGGAAACCTTTATGGGATTATACATGTTGGCTGGAAGTCCTGCTTTCATCTACACATGAAAGCAAAGAAATGAGGATCTGGCACTTGTGGGAGGTAGCTGAAACCATGTTTTACTGATCTTTTGAACATTTCCAAATCCTAGTACAATTTGTCTCGCAGTAGACCATTTGATGAGTCAATCATAGATTAACCACAAATGGATTTCCATCTCTTTTAAGGGTGTAATTTCTTCCCCATTCCTTAGAAAGCATCGACGAAGATGTCAAGAACGTCCATCCCTGTTAGAACCACTGACCACAAGAGGTTAGTTTCTGGATGGCAAGCAGGACTTATTTTGGGGTTTTTTGCTTCTTATTAAGAGAAGAGAATTAAAAATTCAGTTTGAAGAATGACTTTTTCTAATCTGACATTTCTTTGTGAGATTTTGAGACATTAGAAGATTGGTTTGCTGGAGTTTGGTCTGATGACAGAAAGACGACTATTATAAAAATAACATTTCAGACTCAAAGCTTTCATCGTCGTCTTTCTGTCTTCAGTAGAGCTACATGCTTTCTAATGTAGGCAAGTGTTTCAGGATGATCCTCAATCCTGGAAATACAACTTCGCTGATGTAGGCCAAAAATGTTGGGGTTTTTGCTCATTTTTGGCTTCTTCTTCACAAGAAAAGTTCCTATAAATAAGTTGGCCAGTGGTACAAGTATGACTTTTTTTGGGGATAGCCCATGAACTTTCATTAAAGCTGTAATATTACCCTGCTATAATCCATCACAGAACCAGTTTTGATGTGTTTGGAATCATTGTCTTGCTGGAACACCCAACGGTAATGAAGTTTGACTCAAAGATGATGGCGTCCCAAAGACCTTGCACCAACATTTTTTTTTTGGATGAAATGAATAGAGAGAACACAAAGAAATAATTTTAGAAACTCAAGAAAAGAACAATGACAATACTGGGAAACAATGAGCGGAAATAATGAATAACTTAAACTGGAAATAATTAAGAAACAAACACAAAACAACTTCACCACAGGCTGATTCAGCTATGACTTTGGGAACCATCAACTCTTCCTCTGTAATAGTTTATATTCTGCCTTGGCCACTTATGCTTTAATGGAGCGAATCGCTTTAAGAGAGTTCTATGAGCTACACAAAACATGCTCACATTGTTTGCACAAAATCATTCTTAGCTGATTAAATATTAAACTACCTATTCTGAGCTCTTTTCAATATTAGCTGTTTTTAGACACCTTGTCACTTTAAATCTGAACAAGCTGCTGGCCACGCCCCCCAACTCAATGTTTACACTCTAACAAGAAAACAGATGCACAACTCTATAGCTGTACATCTTTGAAAAGCAGAAGTGGAGCCTCCTGCAAAACTTAATAAAACTGCTTCATCCATCCAAATACCAAATAGCAGTAAGTGGTTTCTGGATGAGAAGTCAACAACAAAACAGTTGCTGATCCAACGTGATGAAGCTCAGCATGGGATGCTGGGTAATGGGGTTGGTCTTCACTGATGTTTGCTAGGTTACGCTGCAGTGCCTGGCAAGTGTGACTCAACAACAGCTGGTTGTTTTTTTTTAAGCAGTTGAGACTTAAATCTAAAAATGTTAAAAAATAAAACAAAAAAAAACTGCTAGATTTCGAATGGTTGCTAGGTGACGGGCGGAACTCTGCTAGGGTTGCTAGGTGACGGGCAGAACTCTGCTGGGGTTGCTCGGTAACGAATAATAATTCGACTATTGGGAGGTTTTTGAAACGACTCACTTTCCAGATAACAAAAAGTACTGAATTATAGCCAAACAACACACTGCAGGTTTTATTAAGCCCTTTGGTATTTTTAGAAGCAGCTGAGACTAATGACAGAATTAAAACAATTTACAACCAAAATGGAAATTAAAATTTTGCAACTAGAAAACAAACGTTTCTCCCCACAAAGTTTTGGCCTTTTGGATTCATTTTTGTTTCAGAAAGTAAAAGAGCAATTTCTATCTTGTCCTGTTTCCAAACTCTTCAAAATAAATATGATTTAACTTTTTTAAATTATTGCATAAATATGAGAATAAAAATGGAACAGAAAAGGTTCCCAGACTCCGGTGATACTCGATGCCGTTCGTCCTGCTCAGCCGTGTCTGTTTTCTTGTTTTCTCAGCTTCTTGTTGGTGGGACTCTTGGCAAGCTTTCCTGCGCATCAGATTTGTTTCAGGTCGTCTCCAAACTCTCCGCATTATGTCACATCATTCACAGGGATGCGCGGAGGCTCAAAGGAAACTGGAAACGGGCCACTGGATCTGGTCGGCAACGAGTTGGCGCCTGTTAAAAGCAGCACGTCTGAAGGCACCTTAAGAGTGACGAATCATGCTGGCGTCTTGTCTCTGCAGCGCTGCCGCTACAGAGACATTGGGTTTGAACTCTGGGGCTACAATGATGAAACACTGAGACGTTTCAAGACTAAAACAGGACACATACAAGAAAACCATCTTTAATGATCTCTCCAGTCGGTCTTAAAAGTGTATCTTCTGCTGATAAAAAGCCTGATGTTTCTAATGCAGAAAATAGAGCAGGAAGTTATTTCCATCTTTAATGTAGCATATTTCCTGCACAACTCAACTGAAAAACACTGGATGGCACATTTTCTCTAATGCGATAATAGTGGAGCATAATTGATACAGCAATAAATGTCTGGAGAGGAAACTTCTTGACTGACAGAAGAATAAATAGATTTTGACAACCTCACATGTTTAATATTGTTAAAATCAAACGTTATCAGCTCTTTAGCTAACATATATTTTTATAACAATTAAAGGTGACATCATTGCTTGGTTTTGTGATAAAATGACTCTAAGTGTCTGGAAAACACACAATACTGTCCATTTAAAAGCCGAACCCCAGGAACCAAATAACAATTATAATACCAAATTAAAGTGTCAGATATAATTTGAACTTAAGTTAAAGCTTTAGCATGCTTTTGCTAAATAGTGTTGATGTTGCGCTAAACTATGATTCGTTCTCTGCTTGGTTTTTATATTATGTTCCTTTACATAGTTTGCTGGATGTTTACCTCGAAAAGGTTTCACTTCAGCTGCAGCCTGAACAAACAGCCCATCGTCCTCCGGATGCATCTTCTCCTCCTTCAGCCTTTAATTTCATCTCTGATTGCTGTGGAAAAACTCTGAGCAGCTCAAAGATGCTGCGACTCTTTGAAACGGACCGCAGTCATGTCTGTCTCTGTGCTGGGACTCAGAAACAAATGGAACGTACATTGTTTTCAAACCAGCCGCTTCCCACAAACATGGCCCCCTCTGAGCGCGCTGTGTGTGTGTGTGTGTGTGTGTGTGTGTGTGTGTGTGTGTGTGTGTGTGTGTGTGTGTGTGTGTGCGCGTGTGCGTGTGCGTGTGTGTGTGTGTTGTTGTTTCCCATCAAAATAGAGGCATGGCATGAAACTGGGATCGTTGGGAAGGCTGATTGGAATCTTCACTGTAAAAAAAACAAGACAACAATTGCTTAGTCAACTTGAGTTTCCTTGTTGCTTCAACTTAGTTAAGTTGCATCAACTTTAACTGTCAACTTCAAAACACTTAAAACTTGTTGGTTCAACTTCAGTTAAGTTGACTCAACTGTCTTTACCAAATACATTAAACTTAAAATGATTAGTGAAGAGAATTTTGTAGAATCAAGTTTTTAAATACATCAAGTTGACTTCAAATCAAATCATTTCTAAGTTAAGTAAACTTTAACTTTTAATATAAACTATTATTATTAAATTTTCAAAATTCTCCCAAACAAAAACAAAAATTTCTAAACTAAACATATTTTAGTTTTTCTGCAGGAAAAATAACAAAAAGAAGTGTAATTATATTAGGGCCTAGTTTTTTATTAGTTTAGTTTTATTTCATTGTGACTTTTTAAAATCTCTTCAGTCTTTTTTTAATTAGTCTTGCTAGTTTTTACTAGTTAAATATTGTTTAGTTTTATTTCAGTTTTTATGAATTATTGTAGCAGTTTTATTTTTTCTGTAATTATTTTTTATTGCAGAATTTAAAGTAATTAAACTTTCACACTGTGGTAAAAAAAATATACTCAACAATTGCTGCCATTTTGTGGACCAGAATAAATGGATTATTGCTTATTGACGTAAACAATAATATAAAATAAATAATGTTGTTCGGCTGCTGACCACAAGCCAAGATTGCTAGAAATGTGACCAACAAAATAGAAACAACTGTTGACCTAAAACTTTTGGAAAACGTCTGTTTTTCTTTCAGTAAGGCAACAGTCTTTTATGTTTTGGATCTTTAATGATAACAGATTTTATAAAAATGTTTATTTTTGGTTAATAAAACAATATATTTTTTTAATTTAGTGAATCTTCTGGCCTGTCAGGAGCTTAAATCGCCGTTTTTGCCCCTGGGGTAAAAATGTTCCCTCTTTAAGTTTTGATGTTTTTGTTTCTGCTTCAGTCAGAAGCAGCCGTTTCCCCCCGCCGGTTCACTGACAGCTGCAGCAGCAGTTTGATCGGTTTCTTTGGCTCATTTTGTGTTTTAAAACCTGGATCCAGACTCTCCCGTCCTGCATCCAATATGTTTATGTTATTATTGTTTATCTGCGTTGATAAGTCAAAGCTCAGAGTATTTATTTGTTGATTTGGCTCAGAGCGTGATGCTGATGTGGTTTTGGTTTCAGCGTGAGCCAACATCAACTGCAGCGCTGACATGCCAAAGGAAAGCGAGCGGCTCCGTTTCTGAACGGATACGAAAACTGAAATAATGAAGCAGCAGATGAGGATAAATGTTCCCGTTATCCTCTGCTGAGGGATTTCTGCCCGGTGGCGTGAAGTTGGTGTTCAGCACCCTGGACAGCGGCTCACACTGCCTGGAAGTTTCTCAGTTTTTACCTTCAGATTTAAACATCTGACCTGAAATCACAAAACCGATCAATTAACCATCTGGAAGCTTAAATTCTGCAGTCTGTCCAGTTCATGTTGAGTTTCCAAACGGTTTGGGCCAAAAAAGAATCGCAAGCCAAAACCTCAACTCAGAACCGCACAGCATTCTGGGAGATGTAGGCAGAAGAAACATTTTAGCCGCTTATCTAACGCTGTTGCAATTACTCAATTAATTGCATCATAAATTCTATCGTTTAATATTTTTTTGAAGGACAATTTTGTTCACAAAAACATCATAATCCATTTTATTCATGGCTTTGATTGTGTTTTATTGTGAATATTTAAAATGTCTTCCAGTTCCAGTTTAAAAATGATTGACCAAATATAGAAATGAACCACAACCATTAATGATATATTATTAATCTCTAAAAATTATTCCTTAACTTAATTGTTAAGTAATATTAGAGATTAATCATTTTTTTATAAATGGTTCATGGTTCATTTTTACTGAATAGTTATTACTGAAAAAAAAACAATATTATTGATTATCCCAAGAATTTATATGAATATTTATTGTCCAGCAATATTAGTTTTTCATGACAGGCTAAACCTCTCGCTGCTAGCTAAGCTACAGGTTGGTGGAATCGACTGACTCACTCACTCTTTGGTTGCTCAGCAACTCACACATTCTATGGTTGCCCAGCAACGCGCTCATTCCTGGTTGCCTAGCAACGCGCTCATTCTGGTTGCCCAGCAACGACCTGCTAAATAACTGCCACAGGTGCAGTTCAACGTTCCACCGCTGTCCCTCAAAACTGCTTCAGAATAATCAGTGATGAATTTTGTGACCTTTTACTGTGACCTTTTACTGTGACCTTTCACTGTGACCTTTTACTTGTAAACGTTAAACTTTTGTTTATGAAAGAAAACCTAAAAACCCCTTTTCGTGTTTTGGTATCACAAGGATTTGCTGACGATTATCTCCCAAAAATGATTGTTAAACTAAAATGTTGTTTATTGTAAAGCAGGGAGAAAAAAATACAAAAATGTTACGTGTTTCATAAAAGTAAAATAAAATAAAGACATGGCCCGCAAAACAGAATGTATCCTTTAATATATATATATATATATATATATATATATATATATATATATATATATATATATATGAGAGTTTACAATGATTTACATATAATTTTCCCTGAAAATATCTATTTGTTTAACTAAAATGCTGCATATATTCATAGTTGAGCATGTTAAAAAAATCCCCCTCATCTTTTACCATCAATATTTTTCTGCTTTTGTTGTTAAAAGTCCAAATGGCCTCAAAGCCAGAGTCTGCCTGTGTTTCTGCGTCGTGCTGGGTTGTGGCCCGTCGGCTCCCCGGCTCTTCAGAGCACATTGTGACTTTCGTCTTTCTTCTGGTAATAAACAACAGCCCCGCTCTTTGTTGTTGCTTCTTTACTTCGTTTCTCTCTCCCCCTATCACTTCTTCCCTCTCTTTTCCGTCGTAATTAGCTCCCCTCCAGTCCGACTTCAAACCCTGCGGTTGGAGCAGCGCATACCGCAGCGGGGAAGACGAGTGGAGAGGGAAAGAAAGAAGGCATTGTTTCTCCGTAAAGGCAGATAAGAGCCCAATAACCGGAGGGCAAGTGGAGTCAAAATAGTCCCTGTGAGTGCGTGATGGCGGCGATAAAGAAACAGTTTTCCCTCAACAATTTAGATGCTAATGGGTTGATAGGGGAGGCTGAATGGCAGAGCCAAGACTCAAACCTTTTGGATTTCTGTTGGTTTTCTTCCAGTTCTTTCTTCCCAGATATTTACCGTTGTTTTCAAACTGTTTTAACCCATTTGGGTTTCATTCTTTCGATCTAATCCATGTAGAAATTCACCCCAAAACCAGCTACGAACTTCCTCAACAAGCTTCTGGAAGGTGGATGGAAAGGCCTGGGCGAACATTTTCACGCCTGCTGGTCCGGTAGAGTCGGTTCAACTGGGAATTCAAGTTGTAATATTTTCATCTGGTGTGGTTTGTTTTCACACTGCACTGTGTCAAATAAACCAAAAGAATCTGAAAAATTTGTTGACCTCCTCACCTGTGGGGGCGCTGCTCCATAAAAACCTCTGAAGTTGACACTGAACGCAACTTCCTTCTTCACGGAAAATGGAGTAACCTCAGATTTTAATGGAAGTAAAAAAATTGTTTTGTCTTTGTTAAAAGAAACTGAACCATTTCTCCCGCTAGTGCTAGACAAGCATGTTTGCTTTGGTTGTATTTACCCAGAATACCCTGCACTGTAGTCCACTTCCTGCTTTTGTAGCAGTCTCTGGTCCACTTGCGTTCACATATGCATTTTAGTTCACAGATCAAGAAACTAAAATGAAAAGATTGATATCCTGCACCTACTTCCTGAGCTAATATTGCCATCTGAAAAAATGCACCAAAAACAACCAATCAGAGCCAGGAGGCGGGTTTTAGGGCTGTCAATCATCCTCATGAATTAAAAATTATTAGCTAAATTAGAACAACCTTTTATCTACAGGCATTATCGGCCATGCTTAGCGCAACAGGCTATGCTAGCTACAGCATAGCAAAGAACAAATGGATGGAAGGATGATTGGCAGCGCTAAGACCCGCCTCCTGGCTCTGATTTGTTGTTTCTAACCGCACTAGAAAACGGCAGAGGAGTTAAATTTTCACAGATTTCTGTCTCATAACAAACTGTCACAACATGGTGACAGTTTCATCAAATATGTCACAAATATTTTTTGCGTACTGCGATTTTAAGGCCAGAATTTTAACATGTTAATTTTGATTAACTAAAGTAACGGCATTAATTTCATTTCTTTCTTTTCACACACGGTTTACAAAGTCCTCACTTCTCAGAAGAAAACAGCCAATGCTGCAGAAATTATGGATGTCAGAAACACATTATTAACATATTTTTTGGGAATATCATGTCCTCCAAAAATACTGGGATGATATAAACAACGCGGTTAACCATATCTTTTGCATCTAGATTTCAAAACGGGGCTTCAAACCCATAAAGTGTAGTAAATAGATGGTTATCTTTAGGATATAATTGTAGCGGCTGGAAAAAAGGCAATTAGAAAAAATGGATGGTACTGAAAGAACCTTATTTTTCAAACACTGGAATAAATGGAAAAATATGTCAAAATCTGCTGGAAATAATTTAGAAAGTTGATACAAATTGAACACAGATAAAACGTTTAATTCTAGTTTGTACTTTCTTACAAAGATTCATTGGCTCAGTCTGCTGTAATGTTGATTCCAACGTTACATAAATACCATTTATGTCTTTCTTTCTGGCGACCATTTTGTTTTTATACCATAATAATAATTTATAACCGCCTCTATCTTCTTTCAGCTTTAAGCTAACGACCTCCTAGGACATTTACTATCCACTTCCTGGTATTGATCAGCGTCTCTGAGCTCCCTGTTGATCAATACTTGGCTTCAGTTTCCACTAATCGATCAGCCTCATTGATTATTAACAAAGTTCCTGTGGATCAGATTCTCAGTGAGACACAAAACACACTGAAAAGTATTTGTGAGAAAGATTAAATTTCTTCTAATGGGATGAAATGAATCTGCTGCATCTGTCAAATGAAGCACGGAGTCCAAAGTGAGGCTCGGGCCATTTGTGGCCCCTGAACTCGTTTTCTGTGGCCCTCATAAAAGAACTTAAGACCTTTTTATTTCTTTATTTTTATTTCTTTACTGAAAATGTTAGGAACGAGACAAAATGTTTACACTTCAGTTACAATGGGGTTTTTTTTATTTATTTATTGTTTAAAGTTAATAGTAACCTTTAACGAAAACGTTACGTTTCTTTCAATAAAAACCTTTTTTTTTTGGTGTTGGTTCTTCATAATTTATGGATAATTTTCTCCCAAAAATGACTATATTTGTTTAGCTAATAAAATGCTGTATTTGTTTATTATTGAGCAAGTTGGTAAAGTGGCAATATTATTACTTTATTTTGATAATATTATGACTTTATTTTTGCATTATTTCAACATTATTCAGGTACAAATTTATTCTTGTAATATAACTTTATTTTTATGTAACATTATTACTTTCTTCTAGTAATTGTATTGTTTATATTTTCTTAATGTGGCCCTAATACTTTGAAAACCACTGATGAAAAGTATTTTTAGTCAGTATGTTTCAGAATATGCATTGATTAGTGCCAATAATTGTAATTTTGCCCCTTTTTTAAAATGAAAAAACAACAATTTGGTGCAGTTGTCACATCTTCAGAGTTAGATGGCGCTGTTGGACACTTGGAGGATAAAATACCTGCTGGATAACGACCTGTTGGCTTTCATGTTGGGTCGTGTCTGCTTCACATGAAAGCTGGATTTTCTTCAAAGAGCCAGTAGAAATATATTATTTATACGTTTCCCAGCTGCCATGTTGTACACCAGAGCGAGTTCTGCTGTTTCTGTGGCCCGGTTTGATTTCTAATGAGCGTTTTCTGCTGTCAGACACTCAGAGTCCAGGTTTGGGTTTGGGAACTTGGACTCAGTGAAGTTTGGCGACTCGGTTTTGAGGCGTTCAGGTCCTCATAAGAGTAGAAATCCAAGCTGAAATCTGTGTCTGTGCTTGTTCTCTGAACTCGGCGTGACTCCTGCACCTGCTGCGCCTAAACGCATCATCCAAGTTCACCTGAAGTTCATAAACTTGCACTATCGAACGCACACCTGCGGTGATTCCCACAGTTGATTCTTGATTCTTATCGCCGCTGCGTCGATCTTGTACGTTTCCTCTCTGCTCGTCTTCCTCCTCTCTGCTTCCTTCTTCTTCTCTAGTTTTTGTTTACTTTTGACAGTCGATTCCCCGTGAGTCACGCTGCGTTTCTTTTCTCGCTCTTGAATAAAATTCAAGTGAACAACAGTCATTTTTGTGAAATGAATCTTGAGTCAGAGTGAAAGTAGCAGATTAATGTGGTGATTTCTGTCCTAACGGACGGGTATTTCCTCCTCGAACTGCTCTTTCACCTCAAACTATTCATCATTCAGCACTCAAATATGCTTTTTTGGAGTTTAATGCAACTGTTTATGCAGTTGAAAGGTTTCCAGTATGAAACGGAAATCTATTTTTACCACAAATTTTATTGCAATTTATTAGAATTTGATGTCTCAGAGTGAATTATTTGTGAGCTGGAAGGAAAAATATTCATTGTTTCGTCACTTTGAACAAATAAAATGGTGAAAAATATCTGAAAAGTGTGGCATGCATTTGTCTTCAGCCGCCTCCATCAGCCAGGTTTTTGAATAACATTTCTGCTTTTATTCCACATTTTTCCTGAATTGTTTTTTAATTTTTATTAATCCACATTATGTCTCATCTGCACAACTCTTGGAACAATTACTGCACAATAGTTTTATATTAAAATCTTTAACAAAATATTAGTTAATCTTGTATTTTTTATTTATATGTGTATATATACACTTTTTGATGCCACAGATTTTTGCTTTCGGACCATTTTCTGTTCCGCTTGGTGTTCACATGTGCTCCCCTCCAATCAGCTCCTTCAGACTAGCCAGCAGAAATTAGCAAACACCTGGTGGAACATTTTCTGAGCTTGTTACATCAGATATGTCTCAGTGTTATGATGGTAAAAAGAGGAGCTTCAGAAAGAGCAGGAGTGTTTTAAAGAGGCAGAGGTCCAATTTCAAAGCGCTAAAGTACAAAGTCTAATTTCTTTTAAGTTATATTTTATAGAAATAACTTTTATGTAACAACTGAAAGTAATGTAGCTGATTGTTCTATGAAATGACACTGTGCCTGGAAAATACATAATACTACTACTTTTAAAAAAGTTTTTGAGTTACATGTGACTGCTCTGTAAGCAAAGTGCCAGCATGTTTGGTCAGCTGGTTTTACAGCTATATGTGTTATATAATGGCTGCTGGAAAATACAAGTGTTTTTTGTGTTGATTTACCTTCGAGAAATCACTTGCTGAACTCTTTTTGGTTGTGCAGCAGGGTTAGGGGTTTTCAAAGTTCTAAAATAGACTGACCAGACTAAAATCTTATTATATAGGAATTATTTTGTGCAATAAAAGTAGACAACATGTTTTGTGTAGACCACAGACCTATCCTATCCCAGCCTGTTCAAGGAAGTACAATAGTTCACGGTTAAGGAGAATCTTCACTAGAAACAGAAAATCTCAGAAGTGGGAGAAATGACCGATCAACCGGTTGCAGTTTTCATTCTTGGGAATTTCCTCAGCAAAAAGGAATAAAATTGAAACTGCAAATCAGGATGACTGGAAACAGTTTGACGGGACTGAGAGGGCAGCGATCCAAGCGATCTCACTTCACTTCCTCATCAGTTCTGCCACTGCATCAGCAGGTAAATGTTTACTTTGGACGTTTGTTCGCCTGCAGGGTTTGTAGATGTTTGCTGCCAGTCAGAGCTGCTGGCTCGCCGTTTGACAGCTCGTCTTTGAGGGGAAATCCCATGGAAATGCCACGCCTCGCGCATACCACAATACCTGCCAGTATACTAACAGCCTCAGCGGCCGAGCCTAGAAATATTTCTACAAGCTCGAGCATGCAGAGGCAGAAGCACAGGGGGAGATCACAAATTAATATTTAATCTATTTCTGCAGGATATTATCCTACTGATTGTATGTCAATCGTTCACACTTTTCCTTCGACAGAATCGTGAGTCAAACCAGTCTTTAAGGCGACAAAGAAAAAAGGCTTTCTCTTCTTTAAATCAACAATTTTCAGCTGCTTCCTGTCGAAGCTACGCAGAAAGTGAAACTTATTGATTTCACCTTCCTTTGGTGTCACTCCTTCAGCCCTTACAGGCGGTTTCCCCGAGGCTTTTTGTTCGCTGGTGAAACTGCATTTCAGCAATTCCACGTCTTCCAAGGCAATGAGCTTAAAGCTAAAGTACCTAAACCTACTAACTGTCTGCAGGGTCAAAACCAGGTTTTGACCCTGCAGCACTCTGCCATTTTCACACCCATCAATCATTCGGGTTGCTTAATATGCCCAATAACTCTGAACAAACAACTTTTAAGCCAACAAATCGGCATGATGACAGGAGAGCTCATAAATCCTGGGACGTGTTTATTAAACCACAACTATGTTTTATTCATTTAATTTAAATTCTTATTGCCATCACATTTCCTTTTAAGATCCAGTAAAAATGGCTGATTTTACATTCATTAATGATAAGGATCTTTTTATATATTTTACATTAAAAAATAAGTTGTTTTACATATTTTTTAAAATTGTATAAGACAGAAAATAAATCAAGCTCATCTGCTTTTTCCCATCGCTAACTAGAAACAACCAATCAGAGCAAGGAGGAGGGTCTTAGCGCTGTCAATCACTCTTGTGTTATTTCCTTGCCAATTGCTACTCTACACCACAACATAGCATGCTGCGAATGCTAATGTTAGTAACAATCGTTGACGGCAGATAAATGGTTTTCCTGGAACAGTAAGTTGTGCCATTAGCACATTTAGCAGCACGTTCATGAGGTTGACTGACAACGCTAAACCCTTCTCCTCGCTCTGACTGGTTGTTTTCAGATGGGAGTGATGCATTACTTCGATTTCACAGATTGTGTCTCATACCATCATGACATAGTGACAATTTTAATAAATATGAAAAAATATATTTCTTTTCTAAAAGTTACATATTGCAGATTTATAAAATAAAACTTTAAATTACTTTAAAGTAATTTTGTGAACGGCTACTTATGGCTGACTATTCTGACAATCCACCTTGTTTTGATTGTATGTAAAAAATACATTAACTATTAAAGTAACGCATCAATATAATGTAATTAATAAATTAAAATGAACACATTAACGTTCCTGGCCTTGTAAGGCGTCCAGACAATCGTGATTATTGTGGGAAGAAATATTTGTTTTGTACGTTAATAGAGTCTTTTATGTGACAAAACTATTTCTTTTATCACTGACTTTATTGGTTTTGATTGTTTTGCTTTTTTATTTGTCTTTAGATTTACTAAAACAAGGAATATTAGGGGAAAAAACACTACTTAAGGATATTTTAATTTGCCTTTGTTGCCTTTTCGTTTGTTGTCTTTACTTAACTAATTGAGTAATTTGTAGATTAATACTTGCTCATCTGCGATCTTCTTTTTGTTGCACTAATTGGTGAATACACAAATAAACCCAAATAAGAAACTTTTCATCAGACAGATATTTTTTCTTTGTGGTTTATTACAGGAGTACACATAGCAGTCTTGGTAACAAAAAAGAAAATGGAAAAACTATCACGAGACATTCATAATTAAGCTAAATGAACATTTCTTCCTGTAAAAAGAATTGCAAATTATGTACAGAAGGACATAAACAGACTCAGAAACCAACAGGTTGAAAGGAAGATTGAACTGTAGTCGCATGGCACTTAAAAAATAAACATATCTGGCAAGTGCTTTCTGTTTCCATAATTAATGTAAAATAAAATGCAGTGATAATAAGTCTGGATAACAAAAATAATAATTATTACAGTAATCAAATCAACAATATCAACATTTTAAACACTGTTTACAATATAAACTGAAATTCATAACATTCTAAATACATCCAATATTTACCAAAGACATTCTCATGTAGGCTAAAAACTAAATCTGCAATAGAATAAAAAATAGCATTTCAAATATCTTATACCAACAATATTATTCATACAATAACATTAATAATAGGTTATTAGTTGATGTAAATAGCTATTTCCCCATAGTCTGATAAGGAATAATGTACAAATTAATACACACCTATTAATAACCCTATTAATGCTCCTTATGCTTAAAAAAGTTTTTTAAAAAAAGAATTGACATAACACAAATCTCACTCAGAACAAACTATTGCAATCTATAACTTTCAACTTGAAACCGTGTACAAGAAAAAGCAGCAAAACAAACCATTTCAGTTTTTTATATTTCTCTGTTGTGAAAACAAAAAAAGAAAAAAATCAGTGGTGTGGTTGGGAGAAATGAAAAGGGCGTGGCACAGACAGAGTTCATCCAGACCGTCCAACAGGTGAAAGCCTTGCAGGCGTAAGTCCCGCCCCCTGCCTGATGTCTCATTGGTCCTTCTCTTTAGAACTCTCCGGAAAGTTCTGCTAGCAAGTTCCAGAACTGCATGGAGGAAGCCCCGCCCTCTATCCGATACCCCATTGGTCTATTTCTCCTTAGGATGTCGAAAATTCCGGAATTGTAGCAAGTTCCGGAACGCCTCTACAGAAGCTCCGCCCCCCAAACATTCTACGGGGTAACCGAACATGCAAATTCCCAAGGTTCTGATTGTGCAATCACCTCAAGCATTCTGGGACTGAATTTGCTTTGCAGTCTTTTTGTTGAACGGAGGAGCAACGAGAGAATAAACGCCGTTGACCTCCATGATGGTGGAACAATAAAAGAAGTGCAAAAAAAGACAAAGATAAGGCAGCACTTAAGCAGCATGTATGTAGGTCTCTTCCTATATACTTTCACCATATCCCCTGATCTTTTAACCCGGTTCCAGCCTCAGAAGGTGCACTGCTTTATGAGAACAAGCGTACTATCAAATACGTTCATCATCCATTTTAATCTCTTAATGTAAGTTGGTAGCTTTGTTTATTTAGTAACTAGAAAACTGAAAATTGTGCCTTCTGAACTGTAAAAGATAGAGGAATACATTAGCTAAAAAATTAAATCTTAATTTGCCAGGTAGTTGTTTCACCTAAAAAGTTAAAGCTATTAGTAAGAGATTCTATTTCGCAGTCAGAAAAATATCAACAAGCAGATAATCTAAGTTTTACATTGTCTTCTTTGCACCTGAGTTTAACATCAGCATCACTAGGTTAAGCAAAATTTAGGAAGCGTTCAAGTTTGTGTTTCTTACTGTTGGGAATACTCAACCTGTGTTTTGCTGTTTTGTTTTGTGTGTTTTTTTGTTTTTTTTTGACTGGTTTTAATATCGTAGATTTTGTAGTGTTGGTTGTGTCATTGATGGCAAGCAGAACCTTTTTGGGAATAATTACTAAGCATAAACAAGTACATTTGGTTCAAAACTGAGTAAATTGGATATATAAGTAAAATAAGTTTGGTCAACATTTAGGCTTAACTTCTAAAGCTAATTTTAGTTTGTTCAGATAAACATGACCAAGTCAGTTTGGTCCCTAAAACTTGGTCAATGCGACCAAGTGGGATTGGTTCCTAAACCCAATGAAGTAGGCTTGGTTCTTCAACACCAACCAAAGAAGGATTTCTTTTCAAAAATCCTGTTGAGTAGAATTTTTTCCTGAGCCCAATCAAGTATAATTTCTTCCTAAACTCAATCAAGTAGGGTTGGTTTCTAAACCGGGCCAAGAAAGACTGGTTCCTAAACCCAATGAAGTTGGACTGCTCTCTAAACACGACCAAAAAGAAACCAAGTAGAACTGGTACATAAACCAATCCCACCAAGTAGGATTGCTTCCCAATTGTGACCAGAATGTTTGGTTCCTAAATCCAATGACATTGGATTGGTTTCTAAAAACATCCAAGTAGGATTGACAATGAGGAAGAATTTGTTTCCAAAATCTGATAAAGTAGAATTGGTTCTTAAACTCAATAGAGGGCTGGCTCTTAAACCTGACCAAGTGGGGATGGTTTCTAAACCTAATCAAGTTAGTGTCGTCCCTAAACCAGTCAAGTAGGATTTGTCCTTAACCAAGTTTCTGTTTCAACATGAAGAAGTTGGTTTGTTTCCTGAATCTTATGTAGATCTGGTTCCGAAACCTAATCAAGTAAGAAAATCTTGGTTACCTAACCAAGCAGAATTAGCTCTTGAGCCAAACTAAGTAGGGTTGGTTACCTAACCCTAACCAGGTTCCTAAATATTAACAATTGTATTTCCAATGAAGAAGACTTAGTTATTAAGGTTAATGAAGAAGGCTTTTCATAAACCTAAACAATATTTTGATTAAAATAACCAAACAGATATAAATAAAACAAAATCATTTTTTAAATCAAGCTTGTTATTAGAATGTCTTGTTATTCTTTAGTCACCTTCCTGTTTGCTTTTAGAGAACATCTTACTTATTTTTTTAGGTAATTCTAAAAAAAACTAAGTTGTTTCTATTTCAAATGTATTGTATGCCTAACATATCCATTCAAAAAAAGCAATTTTCTGTTTGATTTTTTTTTAAATGTTCATCCCTGTATTAGATATTAATTATTTTAGCACATGGGTGCGAGGTTAAATATTTGCCAATAAGAAAAACTCTGTTTTCATATAATCCATCTCTTTTACCCTGCAAGTCAACTGAGAATGATTTATTGAATTTAAGCACAAGCAAAATGGTTGAAAATTATATTCCTTCTCTCTATACCCTGTTTTATCTCTCGCCTCTCTCTAAAACACCCTTACTGTTCTCATCTCAACTCTTCATTTCACCAAAAGTCTGTTGTGCACCACTCCCATTCAAATTATATTAGATAGCTTTTTGTACATATTTTCTAAGTATACTTCTTCAGAAAATACACAGAATAGAGCATATTTAAAAAGTTTTTGGCAGTTTCCTCCTTTCTTAAAGAAGAGTCCTGATAACCATTTGTTAGAAGAGTCTGAAAGAACGCTCCAATCTGGCAGAACAAAGGTGAAGAAGGAAAAATCTTTCTGAAATTATTGTTTCCTTCCATCAATCTTCTCCCTAAAGACTTAAATCTCTGAACTTCTCCACCCAACCCTCATGAGCAGCTGCCCTCACTAAACCGTCGCTCCCAGCAGCTCGTCTGACTTCGCCAAGATCTCGTTCTGATTGGAGTCCAGGCCGTAGAACTTGACCTTTAGCCCGTCGACGGGGTGAACCACGGGGACCGTGACGACACGGGGGAACTGGTGAGTGGCCAGTTCAAAGCGGCTGGTGCTGGCCAGCTCGATGGCGAGAATGCGGAGGAAAAGCGTGGCGAGTTGCTTTCCCAGACAGGAGCGGACGCCGCCGCCAAACGGCAGGTAGTGGAAACGGCCCTCCTTGTCTTCGCTCCGCTCCTGACTGAAGCGGTCGGGGTCGAAGGCTTCTACGTCTTTGAAGACGGCAGCTGTGTCGTGAGTGTCCCGAATGCTGTACATCACACTCCAGCCTTTGGGAATCTGGACTCCCTGTGGAGAAAAATACAGGAGAATAAGATGATACAATTGGTTTTAAAAATTTAAGCAGACTCTTCTACAATTTTTAGAAATTATTACTAACTATGAAAAGTATTCATGTGACTATAGACTTGTTGCAACGTGTCGTCAGATCCACACTTTTCATATATTTTCACCGTTTTATTTGTTAATTGTTTAGCAATTTCTGGTCGACTGGAAGTTATCGTAACAAAGCCTGATGAACCCACAACACAATTATCTTCTTGTTATTGATACAGTAAGACACTGATTTGCAGCTGGGTTATCTTGTATCCAGCAAAACATTTAAAGTTAATGTAGGGTTAGGTTAGGGTTAGGGGTAGGGTTATGGGCCTAACACCTAACGCAGTGCCTTGAGGTACTCCACTAGTAATAAAATTGCACATAAAGACTTACATCTAGTTCGAAGGTCTGCATTGCCGTTCGGTAGGCCCCGGAGACCGGCGTGTACAGCCTCAGCACCTCCTTGATGACACAGTCCAGGTACTTGAGGCTGATGATGGTGTCCAGCCTCAGCTCCTGTTCGGGACAGAGGCAGCCGTTGTGGAGGAGGCCTCTGCCTCTCAGCTCCTCCCTGAGGCGTTCCAGGACCTGAGGGTGGCGGAGGAGCGCCATGATCAGGGAGGTGCTAGCGCTGGCGGTGGTGGCGAAGGCAGCGAAGATCAGCTCAATGGTTGATTCCTATGGAAGCGTGAGAAAAATTGATGAAGTTTTTATTTTAGCTTGCAGTCATCTTAATGATAAGAGAACTGTGATAGTTTAAAACAGAAATTTTAAAGATTGTATATATTGAATGTAATGGTTCTGGTGAACCATTAAGGTGTTTCACGCCTGATAGTCCTCAAGACTCAGTTTGATTGTGGACCAAAATTGTTACATTTTCAGCTGCCGCGGTTTTCTTTCACACTGCACTGAGTCAAATGGACCAAATTGAAAATACTCTCTTAAACTTCCAAAAGGCTCCATATGTTGGACACTAACTACTTTACTCTAGCAACAAAACCTTTGAGATTTAAAAAGCAGGTTCCCCTCCTCGCCTGTGGCGGCGCTGCACCAAAAACTACTGAAGAAATGACACAAAAACCTCTGATGGGTAGGAAGACACTGGAGTGGAGAGGTGTCAAATGTTAGTAGTTGTAGGATTTTATTATTGTGTTTGGTATAAACCCCCCCCAATGTTTGTTTGGTTTTATTTACCCAGAATGCCCACTGCTATAGTTGGATTCCTGCTTCTGGATCGCGCTCCGGTTCACTTGGTGTTCACATATGAATTCGAACTCCACCAGAATTCACTTCAACCGAACACAGATCTTGGTTTGTAGGTGAACCAAAGTTTGATTCGGTATTTAAACAAACCGAACTTTCTCGACAAAACCTGGATTAAAGTGGACTAAACATGGCTGGTGTGAATGCTCCATATGCCTCCAAAAGCCTCCATGTTGGACACTAGCTACCTTACTCTAGCAACAAAACCTTTGAGCTTTGCTGGAAAATTTATTATTGAAGAAAAGAAGTTGTCTCTCCTTGGATTCTTAGTTTTGCTTTGATTTTTTATTTTGCAAATGCAGTTGGTAAAAATTCAAACCAAGTAGGGAAACTTGCTTTGGCGACAAATCCTCTGTTTCACACCTTCAGTTTCTTATTGTTGGCAAAGTCGACTCCCTCTCCAGAAAAAAACCCTGACCAGTTAATGGAAATGTTTTTGATTCCTGAAAAGTGGCACGTTTGTAAGAAAGTAAAAGATGTTTTCCAATAACAGAATGTGCCATGCCGGTTCTGGAATAAATAACACAGACTGGGCCGGGTGCCTCAGATTGTAAACCTCTCTTCTCTGCCATCACCTGTGACTGCGCTTCGCGCAGCACGTGTGTTTTAAATGCGTCACAGCAGCGAAGGGGAGCGCCGGGCCTCCCCAGCTCACTTTCGGAGCACCGTTGAGTGTGTACGTACAGGAGGCCTCATTCAGACCCCTAGCGGGGGCAGTGTTGACTTATTTTTGGGTCTGGACTTCACCCAGAAACCACAAACAGTGAAGCAGAGAGAAAAAAGCCTCCACAGAATTCCTCAAATAGGTAAACAGAGGCTGTGCCGATGTTTCTTTACCGCCTGTTGACATCAGAGTTAATGCAGCTCATTCTTTCAATTCCTAATTTTATTCATTCCTTTCTATGGTTTGTAGCGACTTCCTGTGTGTCCGGCTTTATTTAGCGCAATTTGAGGTGAAGTCGAACATTTGAGTCGGTGATGACTTGAATTACAAGGTGATGTTTCTGGCAGGATATTTGACCAAACTACATTTTCAAAATCAGGAATGAAAGTGAAACTGATATCCAAAGAGACAAAATCTGTTAATGATGCTGCAATTTTGAGGCACAACAAGCTGCTGTTTTTTAGGAATATTAGATTTATAGATATTTTTTAAAAGAAAGAGAATATTATTATATTACCGGAGAAAAAACTCTTAAGTAAAACCAGAAATCATTTTATCACCGGAGTAGGAGCCATATTATGAGAACAGTCGTAATAATATGAGAAAAAAGTGACAATAATTCCTGGATAAAGTCCTAATATTACCAAAACAGTTGTAATATCAGAATAAAGTAGGAAGAAGTCATAATAACACAAAAAGTTATTTTATCAGAGTTGTTTTAATATTACGAGAAGTCGCAATAATAAAAGAATAAAGTCATTATATTAGAAAATAGTCGTGATATCTGAAAAATTTTGTGATAATACCAGAGTAAAGTTGCATGGCAATAAAGTCAAAATAATAATACAGACATAATATATATTACCTGGATAAAACTAGTATTACAAGAATAGTTGTAACATGACAGATAAGTTGTAAAAATACCAGAATAGAGGAAACAATAAGGGAAATAAGCCAAGACTCAGCTGGTTGCGTTACAACTATTCAACCTTTGCTCTCAATAAAACAACTTTTCTTCACGTAATTCTGACTTTGTTTCTGCTAATTTTATGACTATATTTTCATTATTTCATTCATGTAACTAAAATAAAAACGTAGCAAAAAATTGTCATAATAATAAAGGAATGGAGAAATATGCTTCTCTTTTGAAATTACACAATTTTAAAAAATGCCTTATTATTGTCCCATATTGTTAAAATAATATATTTAAATGCCAGATTCTGGCAGCAGGACGAAGGTTTTTCCGGGTTCAGGCCGGAGTCCAGGGCGTTTCGTACCTTGAGCTCCTGCATGCTGAGCTCGGTGCCGTTCTCCTTGGCGCTCTCCATCAGGACGTCCAGCGCGTCGCTGTAATCCTTCCCCTGGGAACACAGAGGCTTTTCTCTGATGGCTTTCTCTATACTTTTCTGAAGCGTGTCTCGCGCTCGGATTCCCTGCAGAAGAAACGCACGAAAACACGTTAAATACATTCAGATTCCATCTCAAATTGAGATGGAATGTAGGTAAATGTAGGTACATCTTTGTCTATGATGTCTGCTGATGTCAGAAAACTACACTACATAGTTGCTGTGTTTCCATTGGAAAAGAAATGAAATTAAAATCACAGAATAAGTTACTAAGACTTCTGGCAGCATGTTGGGGAGATTGTTGGCGATTTTACAGAAGAGCGACGGATTGAACAGAAACAAATCATAGGAATCGTCTTACCTTCCTGTAGCCGCTGAATGGCAGGTCGATTGGGAGGCTGAAGAGGTTGTTGACGAAGTCCTGGAAGGTGGAGAACTGGTGCCGCATTTCCTCCTCCGACACCCTGAATCCCAGCAGCACCCGGACCGCCATGGTGAACGACAGCCTCTGGCTCTCCCTGAGGAACAACACGGTTACGTCCAAACACGTCAAGCACAGCCTGAGACCTCTGCAGTTACAAATCAGAAAAGCTCAAGAGGAAAAATAGAATATTTTTATCTCTTCATTAGAGCAACTTTCTTTTTCACAGAATGTAAACAAAACTAGAGGCGTCGGAAATTAGCAGTTGTAGGATTTCTCTTTTCTCTTTGGTAAAACACAACAAACCATTTCTCAAGCATTTGTTTTGGTTTGTATTTACCCAGAATGCCCTGCTCTATAATCCATTTCCTGTTTTTAGAGCGTTTGCATTCACATATGCACCAAAGTTCACTTCAACCGAACAGAGACAGAGGTTTGTCGGCGGACCAGACTTTGCTGTTTTGGCTCGCATCAGAGTTTGATTGCGTGTTCATGTCTTCCCAAACTAAACAAACTCTCCAGACAAACTAGTTGGAACTGGAACTAGACAGACCGGGTGTGAATGGACTCGGTGCAACCTTCCTGGACCACCGGCCTACCTGTAGACGTTGATGGGCTCGGGGTTGGAGCTCCACACTCGGAGGCTCTCTTGGATGACCTGCTGGATTTTTGGGAGGTAGGACTCCAACGCTTCATGGCTGAACACTTTGGCGAACACCTGCAGACACAAAATCAAAGACCACTTCAATTAAATTGGACTTAAAATTACACAAAGCAGCTGCCGCAAGTCGCCAGTCAGTCACAGAATGACACGCACAATTAATGTGAAATTTAGTAGAAAGTTCAGCTGTGGATCAAGGGAGAGAGACTTTTCCTTTAGAGGTTTTTCTTCTGCAGTCAGCAAAACGTTTACTGACAGGCTGAAGAGGAAAAAGCGAGGAGGGGGGCCCACGTAAAGCCCGCTTCGAGCGTTTTTCTGGACGAATCAATCACCGGTCGTCAGCGCTGTTTGAACAAATAACATTCCATCAGATCCGACCTCCAAAACTGCCCCTTGAAACTGTCCTGGCTGTGATTTAGAAGTAGAAGAATAAGAAAGAAGCCTTTATAACTATTTTTAAACCGTCTCTAAAACGTATCTTTGTCTAAATAAATAATATTTTCATGCATCTGACAGTCAGAGCTGTTGGAGAGCAGAACATAAAGGAGCTGCTTGTTGGGAAATCCTTTTCCAAGACAAGGTTGGAGTGAATCGGGAATCGCGACGCGGCACATCCACGAGCGAAACGCACATGGTTTGCATTTTCTGCTCGATGAAACGAGGCTGGAGCGTCTGAACGAGCTTCTGTGTAACGACTGGTGGCCCGACATCGGGTTCACTCAAAAGCCACTCGGGTTTCTTTTCCTCGTGAAATGAAGATTTTCTTTATTTGTTGGACATGATAAGTGTTGATCGTCTCCTTACCTCTGTGGTTAGCAGTTTTATTATTTTCCAAGGGAAATATATTACGATTGTCACGCAACTCAGTCAGTCTTTGGTTACCTAGCAACTCACTCACTCTTTGGTTGCCTAGCAACAACTTGCAGAGTACCTGGCGCAGCAGCAGTTTCAGGTTTCGCCTCATAACTCCTTCAAAATAAAAAACAAGGGTGTGGAGAGAAATTTATGGAGAAAACAGGAAATATCAGGCCACCACATTGGCAATAAAGCAACATGTAATTAAAACAAACAAAAAAAGAAATACAAATCAACAATGATCGATCTAAATGCTATGAAACATTCACATCATGATTGGAAAACCTAAGAAGCCACTTTATCACGAAGGATCTGTCAAAACAGAAAAGTTTTTTAACTCCAGAAGTTAACTCCTTTTAGCACAATTTGAACATAATACTCTTTTCCAGCATCTAATCAGATCATTTTTAAGCAAAAATTAACCCGAAGTGAGTCAAGAGAAGCAACTTTGCCGTCCATCGCTGCTGTTGGCTCTGATAGACTCGGTTCGATCAGGGACCAAAACTGAAATATTTGTTTCATTTTCAGCTGCTGTGTTTTCTTTGACACTTCTTCACAAGCCATTTCTCCCGCCAGCGTTGAGACTCATTTGTTTTTGCTGTATTTACCCAGAGTTCCCTGCTCATTTCCTGCTTTCGGCGCGATCTCCAGCCCACATACCCATTCAAAACGCAGCAGAGTTCATTTCAACCGAACCAAGCCGTAGCTTTCACCTCCCCAAACGAACTGGATTAAACTGTTACAGAAAAATGAACCAACGTCCAAAGAAAATCTTCTAAACAGCAGCAAAACCCCTGAAGAACCTTTTCGTATCGCACGTCCCGGTTATGTAAGGCTGTGAATTAACCCATTTAACCCGTCTGCGCTGAATTGTTTACAATTGCCCCGTCTGACTGAACCCTTTGGCTGTTCACACACACTCTGACATAAATAGGCCCGGAGCAGCAGGGCTGAGCTACCGTAGTTTAGTACGTCAGTGTGTTGCTCCCTGAAAGGTAACTACAGGTCATCCAAACACACACAGCATCTCTCTGTGGATCCTGGCTGCCAATCAAATTCTGTTTTTATGCAGCGTCACTCTGGTTCCAGTCGGGACGAGGCTGCCTGTGTGTGTGTGTGTGCGTGCGTGCATGTGTGCGTGTGTGTGTGTGTGTGTGTGTGTGCGTGCGTGCGTGTGTGTGTGTGTGTGAGCTGAAGGGGGATTGTTCTGTACAACAGTCATTCTCCTGCACCACAAAAACGTGACTGTCCTCTGTAGCCTGCAGCGCAAAGACAAAAACACACACTCACACACACAGTTGTCCTAATAACGTCCATATGTCTTAAATTATGTGAAAGTGCTGCGAGCTGCTGGTTCCACAGACATGTAAAGACTCCTTTATTCTTTTCTCTGCCCTCGCTGCTCCCTCCTCTTCCCGTCACCGCCTGCCCCCTCCATCCATCCATCCTCTTTTTAGAAAACACTCCTTCGCTCTCTTTCCTCTTTTGCTCCATGTCTTTCCACGTTCTGTCTTCAGTCCGGATCAGAGGAGGACAAGTTCCTGAGAACTTCAGGTACCGGCTCCCAACGCGGCTAAATCGGTTTGGTACGACAAAATATTAGGAAAAAATTAAATAAAGTCGTAATATTAGGAGAATAAATTTATAAACTACGAGAATAAAGTTGTTATATAGCAAAAATAAAGTCTCAATAACAAGAATAAGGTCATAATATTTTGAGAATAAAAACTGTCTTTATTCACATACAACTTTATTCTTGTACTATTAGGAGTTTATTGTCACAAGTTTATTTTTTTATCTTTTAGCGTCGTCGTTTGGTGAGGATGTGCTCATAGAACTGGTCATGTTCTGCTTTACTTTGGACCGGCCCGGGTCTGAACCTCCAACCAAAGTTACTATGAAATGGTTCGGATCAGTTCATGTGTTAAAATGGCCCAGTCAAAGTCCAGACAGTAGGCAAACTGATATATTTGAAACATTTATCCCGAAAGACTCACAATGACATCAGAGTATAAAAAAACAAAAATAATCTTCTTCACTTCACTGTTTTGAGCCACTGCTGGTGTTTGATCATAAAATACTAATAAGGTCATTTAAAGTGTCCGACGGCAACAACATGCTTCAAAATGTTGGGTTTAACTTTATTTACCAGTAAACTGACAACATTTCCACCAATTGCAGGATTTCAAACCGCACTAATGCTGATTAATCTTTAAAATTGTCCTCTATATACATAATTTATTGCTGTATAAATGTCTTAAAACAAAAAGTATGTAAATATTTTGTATTGAGGTCGTGTTGCAAATACTTTTGTTCCTCAGCTGCATCGTTTCTAATTTATTTCAGAGGCTATAACACCTAACATTTCAAAGATATTCTCATTTTAAAGCATAGATTTGTGCAAATACCCCTGATGTGTTATATTTAGGCACAGTTAAAAATGGCAGCGCCCTCTACTGGTGGTGAAGAAAACCTGAAAAAGATGCGGCACCCCTCTGCTGCATCTTTCTGCTTCACAGATTCAATATGAAGATTAAACACACCAGGCTGAAGTTGTTTTTGATAAAAACAAGGCTATATTTGTCGTTTTTGTTGCCTGTCTTGGTTGAAAATAAGGGGAAAATTTGAAATGATTGATTCTCATTCTTTCTGACCTGGTTCACAAGCTAATTTGCATTGCCAAGTGCAACAGAAATAGTCATGCTTCAGATTTGCTTGGGTTTGTTCCTCCTGAATGCTCGGCCCGGGCCGGTCAGTGCTGGAAACCATCTGTGGTTCTCTAGGCGACTCGGTTTCCCAGCTCAATACTGGGTTATATAGAAACTGGCCGGCTCTGCTGATCCACTAAAGCCTAATGTGCTGTGTGAAGATTGTTTTTCCATGTGAAAACCGCAGGGAGGGCAGACGAACACGCTCTGGGCCAGCAGGTCAAGCACCAAGCCGGTTGCTCACTCTTTCTCTGGGTCGCTGTTGTCCGGTTTCAGTCTGCTGATTTGGTTTTATTGTCCAGAAAACTGAACCTGCCAACACACATTGACACACAGAAGACATGGAAACCACCACACTGCACTCACACACTCCCAGAACCATTTTTCTGCTTGGTCAATGATTTTAAATAATGCTGAGAATAGGGGGAGTAGTTCTGAGTAGTCAGTGTGTTATCTGAAATATACAGTAATGAAAGAATCAGAGAGAAATTTTCATCTTGAAATCTACTGAAAGTCAAGCTAGCAATTCGTCAAACTAGAGCTAAGAGCTTTTCAAATAAGACGTCCTGTTTGTACACAGAAGTTTGATTTTCTGAGTTTCTGGTCAGAAGTGCAATCCAATATGGCTGCCACACACATTAACTGTTTTTCAACACTTCTCACTATTTGTGTTCAGTTAAAATAAAAACATGAACGATTATAGACATGTTCCTTTAGAGTTTAACCGATTAAAGTCAGATAAATGCCTTGTTATTAGCTTATGTTGCTATCAGTAGGTAACATTACGATATTGGAAAATCCCTCTGGTTTTATGACTTGCTGCTACATACCATGTTCAGTTGGCAAACCAAAAGCTGCTGACAGATAAAAAGTTCAGCTAACAAGAAAAATTTAAGCTAGCAAGCTAACAGTTGCTCAAAGTCAAGCTAAACAGCTAACAGACACCAAAAGCCAAGCTAACAGTGACTCAAATCGAAGCCCATATTTACTAATACTTTGTTTTATTTACTTAGACTCAGTTTATCTTTCACTTTATGAAATTCAAGTTAATAAATACTAAAATCTGCAGCTAGCAGCTACTTGGTTGAAAACTACAAACTAGACTCAAAGCTAAATGAGGATTTTCTGAAAGTTAAAGCTGAAAATCACTCAAAGACAAACAAATCCAGAAATATAAGTTAACACAACTACTAAAAGTAACTAAGACTACAAACATACAAAAGAAAATCCAAATAAATAAACCATATATAGGTTAGCAAGAGAAGTTAGCCTATTGGCTAAGATAAACATCGTCCATCTTGTTTAAAGTGCAATAAAGTTAAAATGCAATAAATTTGCATCATGATGGACATAAATAAGCTAGCTAGTATATTAGCAGCTAAATACCGACCCAAGGTTTTGTGTAACAGTAAAGTCTCATGAGAAAAAAAGAAGCTACATAAAATACAGGAGATGAAATACGTAATTTACATATTTAAGGCCAAATTCCTCTTTTTTAATGAGTTCAAGACATTTTAAGGACTATTTAAGGACAATCTGCATTAAATTTTCTTTCATATTCCCCAAAATAAAGACTTTCCTGCCAACTGCAGGTAAGAAAGTGAGTTTAAAAATATCCAGACAGAACATGAATCCCAGCCTACAAACACAAACATGTAGTTTGTGTTCATATTATATCACTGTGGATAAAATACAACTGTGTTGTAAACAAAAGGCTATTTCCTGAAAGGGATTTTATCTCTTCATCTGTGGATCTGTTTGCCTTGTTATCCAGGTGTAACAGACATAGCAGAAGAAGCAGGTGTGGAAAACTGGCTGTCATATCATTTCGCTCAGCAAGACAAGACACGAACTTATCTCCAAAATCAACTTTCCTGACCTCACATCCTTTTTCTCTGCGTGTCGCATTGTGTTAAGAGCCGGGCGATGTTCAGGTGTGTGCGCACACACTGCGGCGGCGTGTGTTTGTGTGTGTCGGGCCCCCACACAGAAAGCCCCTCTTTGTGCCATGTCGGAGGCAGCCTTCCTAATCAGGGGTCATTACATGAGGTTAGTCCCGGGGTCCCCGAGGAGAGGAGAAGGGATCAGAGCTCAGATTAGACCCAGCCGACCCCTCGCCGTCCCCAGGCACCGAAACCGAAGCCTCTCCCTCCCCCGCAAAATGAGAGAAAATGAGAGACTGATTTACAGGAAAACGAACTCCTTCGAGCTTCTTCCTGGTGAGTTTGTGCGTCAGGTGAGCAGGAGAGGAAAGGCGATTACCGGTAATGACCCGCGTACAGACAGCAGAGAGGAAGGGACGGCAGCGAAGGAAAACAGATAATCGAAGACGGTCTCCTGATGGAGGCGTCGTTCTCACGCTTCAGCGGCCAAAACGCCTCAGATAACAGAGGGTAGATTTACAACGAGACTCGTTCTGTGGCGTCTGAATCCACGACGGAGCACAAGGGAGAACAGCTCAGTTTGAAAAATGCAATAATATCAAAATAAAGTCAAAAATCTGAAAAATTACGTGATTTCATACTTCTATCATTTTCAAAATAAAGAGCAAAAGAAAGAATAAACTTGTATGAGAATGAAGTCAAAATAAAAGGAATGACATCAATATTCTGACAATAAATGTATAATACTGTGAGAATAAATTCACAATATTACCAGAATAAAGTAGAAAAAATACAAACAGTCAAAATGTCAAGTACAAATTAATATTATCAGAATAAACGTGTGAAAATAGTCTAATACCATAATGAAATCATAAAACTATAAATAAAATCAATATTTCAACAATAAATTGAGAAAAATGCAAGAATAAAGTCGTAAAAATATGAGAATAAAGTTACTATACTTTAACAATACAGTCACAATAACGTCGCGTTATTTCGACTGTGTTTTCGTACGACTATTCTCACGTTATGGCTTTTTTATTTTTACAAGAAAGCTGCAGTAATAAGAAAATAAAGTCATAATATTCCAACAGTCATGATAGTGTGAGAATACAGTCTACCTGTTGAGTGGACGGTTTAAAAATAAAAATATGACTTTTTGTAAAAACTATGGATAAAACAGAAAAGTTCACGCTGCCAGTTTGGCAGCATTGCAAATATTTAAGACAAAAAGAAACGAGTGGATGATTATCGATATTTACTGATATAATACACTCGTTTTGTGAAACTTTTCCAGCCATATTGTCCCGTTATAGTAGAAAACTTGTGATAATGTGATTCGATCTGGATTTGAAAAAGTGTCTTTCTTTGTGAAAGTAACTGGCAACACATTTCCCCACCTTGTTTATAAGACATCTATATTTTAAGTTTTACCTCCTTCAATTCACAAGTCAACTAACATCTTTGTAATATTTCACTCATTCACATGAATTGTCATCTGTGAACGAAGAGCTTTGAGCAACGTTTACACCCAACTGAGTTGGGTTAAATTCCCGTGAAGGTGTTTCTGACCTTCCTCCTCTTGCGGTGGATGTCTCCGATGCTGTTGGCCAGAGAGTTGGGGCCCAGCAGCGTCGACGTGCTCTGCGGCCAGTCGACCGTCACCAGCGTGTGCTCGCCCATCAGAACCTTCCGGACGTTTTCAGCCCCCGTCACTCGGATCAGAGGTCGGCCGAGCAGGTGGGTCTTGAACACGTTGCCGTATTTCTGCCTTCGCGATGCGTGGAAGCCTGAACCCTGAGAGAGCAGAACGGACACCAAAAACGTTTTTATTCCCAGGTAAGAAATTTAACAAAATCATTGTCATATATCATAGTAAAACTTTGTAGTTTAAAAACCCCTGAAATAACTTTTAAATAATAATCCATAAATGTTCAGGACCACTGTTCAAAATAGGAAAGATGAGAAAACTTCAGGAAAGCAGCTGGACATCAGAAGATAAATTGTCCCAGAAGTTATTGTGATAAACAATAATATTGTTGATTTGAGACTATTTTCATGAAATATACAGCTGACTGGCATGATAATAATAAGGCAATAACATATTTTCAAAGATCAATAAACTTTAAATCTGATGAACATTCAACACTGGAACTGGAGGACATTTTAATTATCCACAATAAATAAAACAACGGAAACAGCAAATAAAATGAATTAGTCTCTGTAAACAAAATTGTCTTCAAAATAAGAGCCTCTGTTCTTCATGTAATTTATTTTAAAAAAGTGGTTCTATAGAAATGTGGAAGCTGACATTAGCGTTTGTATCTGAGCTGCTGCAACACGTTTAGCATTGAGATGCTAGTTTAGCTTCGCTGAGGAGCTAGCTACTTTTAGCACAGTGACAGGCTTCTCCACCGTCCAATCAGATCGCATTTTGAAGCAGCAATCAGACCAGATTGGCCCAAAAAAAGCAAATTTGTTGTTGTTTGAGGATGTTGCTTGCGCATCAGATTTACTGCCGTACTGGAAACACGTGAACACAAAGGTTCCACTGAGGAGTTTTGTATGTAAAGCTAATTTTGTAAATGTGACGTGGTAAAATCTGTGCCGTTAGTTAATCTAAATAAAATACCTTTTCTATTTCGTTTTTACCCTCACTGTTTCGTCGGAGCGTCTTGGTTAATGGCTAACCCGCTCAGTCAGTTTTGGGGCTGACCCCGTTGACCTCCAAATGGTTGGGGTCGCGGCAGAGCGACTGGGAGCCTAACCCAGAACTGTAAACGGGCTGTTTGAGCGAGCAGGACATACATCAGGCTGAGAGCGGCTCGACGCGGCGCAGGACGCTCACGGCGTAGCTTAACGTTCACATGCAAGTTTTCACACGTAGCGTAGAAGCACGAACTTCCAGCGCCGCATGTTCGTTTCCACCAACACTCTGAATTCATAAATTAACAAAAAGGAAACAAACAAACGTACACAAGCTCTGCTGCAAATTGCAGTGACAAAACTAACTGGTTTGACCTACTGCTTGACTCAAGGGAATAAAAAGAGACACACAATTCATGTTCAAACAAGAAAGCTTCAAGTTTACATGAACATTTATGTTATTTTCTGTAGATTATTAATTTATCTTCAAACCCAGCAGAAGCTCAGTGTTTAATCTACAGTTTTGGCCTCTGCAACTTGAAAATGAATGCAGACATTGTTGTCTAACGTTAGCTGAGTTTATTTGCTGGTTGAGACAAACCTCTGGCAGCAGCGGCTTCGCTTTCAGTTTGTTTTTAAATGTGTGCACTCCTGCAGCTTCGCCTCGAAGCCATGACTCAGCTTTCTGAGTTGTAGCTCAGTTTTGCAGTAAAAGCTTCGTGGATCATGGTTTTCTGTTTTAAAAAATGTAACATGTCAGAAATCAGAAACATTCCAGACTGTACCTACAGTTTAAACTGGTTGTAGAGTCAAATTAAGACTTTTAAGGTTTTTTTGGAACATAGTTTGTTATTATTAACGTTTCAAGAGATGTATTAGATATAAATGCTAGTTTGTGTGTGAAGGTAAGAGGATCAGAAAATGTACATGTGTTTGTTATTTAAAGCTTAATAAAGGACTAAGAACTGAGCCCTGAGGTGCACCACATATAATTAGCCAATCTTGTCACAATTAACTACAGATCCAAACGTGAATATTTTGGATAGAATGAAACTGCAAATTTAGTAATGTTAATGTTCTTTAATGTTTCATTTTGTCGAAACAGCCAATGAGATCGGTATCCAAATATTTATAAATATCTGTGACGTTTTGTTGATGTTTCACGAGCAAAATATTAGAGTTTTCATTGGATTACAGTTACAGCTTTAGAGAGTTAGTTCAACAACACGTCGTAAAATCAACAAATAAAGTCGAAGGGTTGCTGTTGTCCTCACTGGGAAACGAACACTCTTCGGCTTTTGTTTGTTGTTCTTTGTGAAGCCGAGGTTAACGACGGGATAACGATGAATGGGCTTTGATTACACTCAGATAAACATCACCTTTTACACCTTTAGGCCTTTACAGCTTGGCGAACATAAAACTGACACCACTGGCTATCACCCAAGGACGACTGAGCAACTGCTTCTGGAGACGACACCAGATTTATGGTTTGACGTTTGCAGTTGTTGCGTAGAGTTCGTGTTACGACAAGTGAAGGTTTGTGGCTTTACAGGAACCCTGTTTGTTTACAAAAAGCTCAGAAATCATAATATTAAATGTTTTGTTGGAAATATATACATATTTTAAATACATGAAGTTTCTTTAACACAAAAAAATCCAATCTCTTTTTTAAATTTTTTTTGTCTAAATTTCTACATGATATCGTGAGACATAATTTCCTCAGTCCGATATTAATAATAATCGATCCAGAACCACGCAGCATTTTCTCATGGATCGCTAAGCAAGATCGGTGGCATCTACCCATTCAATCTTTGGTTACCTAGCAACTCACTCAGTCTTTAGTTACCTAGCAACAACCTGTTGAGTAACTGGCGCAGCAGCAGTTTCAGGTTCCACCACTTTGCTTCATAATTGATACAAAATGAAAAACAACGGCGTGGAGTGAAAACTGTGCATGAAACAAGTTGGCGATATAACTGATATTTAAAACAAAAGAAAAAAAAAACCGAATCAATATTTATTGACATGGACTGATATGAAACGTTTATATTGTGATGTTTTTCAGCCATGGTTAACAAGTAGCGGAAACAGAGACTAGAAATTTGAGTTTTCTGGCCTCATTTTTGTAAATTAAATACTAAACACTTTATGAAACGTTGTTCCCAATATACAACGTATATTAAACGAATTATTCCTCTAAGATGTCTTTAATTCCTGGTTTTTGGTCAAAATTAAGATTATTAAATGACAGCATGTAAATTTATGAAGGTGGTTTTATGCATCTTGTTGGGTTTTTGCCGTATTTACAGTAAAGCGTTTTGTGGCTCAGTTGCGCTTTATGTGTCAGAAAAAACGCAGAAGCACCGATCAGCCTTCCTGCCCTCCAGCTCTTTCTCACCTTCCTTCGACGCACCTCACATCTTTCTCCACGTTAAGCTAAATTGAGCACAGATGCCTCTCCGTTTCATGTTGCTTTAAAAAAACTCTGAACACCAGACCTGCTTTTATGGAAGAAAAATGCTGCTAATTAGCCTAGCCCCCCACCCCAGCGTAATGTCTGCGGGTGCGTTTGTTGTAATTGCGCTTAAGCTTCTTCAGATGTTAAGACCTCATTGTGAGGTGATGACAAAATGTTATTTACGCTGCGTGTTTACGCCAGGGTTTTTCTATAAAACTGTCTTGGATCTGAGTTTCACGCCAAATGGCAAATTTGTAAATTTTACGGTCCTTCATCCGTCGTAGATTTATGCTCTGAGTTTGATTTCCCTCCATCTTTCAGGGTACAAACTGTTGACCTGAGCTGTTTTCCCAGCTCCTGTACACTTCCTCCTTCTGTGGCAAACACACACACACACACATTTAGAGCAGCAGACACACACCAGGTTGCCGGCTGGCCTCTGGAGCCCTCAGGGTGTGTGTGAGTTGGAGTGGGGTTGTTTTCCAAGCTACATTTTGCTGCCACATGGATGTAGAGTGGTTTAGTATGTCTGCCTGGCAGACCGGCCGACACACACACGCACACACACGGTTTAATTCAAAGGGAGTTCCTCAGGCAGCCAGACAAGGCTCCCTTTCACACTGATACAGCGTTAGATTGGAGTGATTGTGGGTGTGCGTACGCGTGCATTATGTGCGTTTCTCCGCTCGGTTTGTCTTTCCACCGCCCTCGACCCGCATATTTTTGAAACCGAAGGTTTTCATCTCTCTTATTCTGCACTGGAAAGTGGGGGAAAAAAAAAAGCACCAAAAAGTTGCACAGAAAAGATCTGTGCCAGGGGTGTGGTCTGGATGACATTTAAGTCGAAGGTGAGACGTGTCACTTCGCCAAATTTTGGCAAAAAAGAAACACAACTCTTACATGTTCACACAAATAGAGAAACTCATGGAAAGTCATGACGTAACGACTCACAAAACGCGCAAACTGTCTTTTCATTTTTTTCTTGACGCTGATTGCGAAGGCAGCGACCCGGTTTTCCTCCAAACGTCGGCGAGGCGAGGGAAGCTCTCCACTGTAAACACTCGACCCGTTTTCAGAAAATAAACCAGAACTGCCACCGCAACATTACGGCCGATTCGAACCGGCAGAAAACTGATGTGAAAATCAGGCTTTTCCTAATGATGGCAGCAAAAAAGTGTCAAAGTTTTTTATTTATTTGTTTGTTTGTTTATTTATTTGTTTATTTTGGCTTTCTTTGTTGACATGTGGCTTAGCAACGCAGAGAAGTCCAGGGGATTTATTCGACCTTATTGTTTTTTTTTTTTTGTTCTGTGATTTTAAAATAATTCTTCAACATTTTTTGTTCTCTTTTCTTTGCGCTTCTGCCTTTTCAACAATGTAAAATAATAAAAGTAGTTTAAACGTTACAATCGTCTACGAGAGCGAAAACAAGCCGCGATTTTAATAAATATCAAAACCTCCGAACACAAATAAAAACACATTGTTAAATTTCAATTATGTTCATGTAAACATCGTAATCTTTGTCTTTTTTTAAAACATGAATTTAAAGGAATAGGTTTCACTTTTCTTAGCCAAAAGCAAAAACTGAGATTTTTGTCATTTATTGCAATTTTAAAAATATAAAATATTACAAATAAACAAACCCATCCACATAACAAAACAACACTGATTATTAGTTGTATTTATATGTGCATATGGTAAAAAAGTAGACATGAATTGTCTTTGTATAATTCACTTAAAATTCTTTGGTCAAACATTTTTAATTGTTGCATCATTTCTTCTATTATCTCCAAAATATTATTCAAAAAAATAAAACTATATTATTGGGCCTGGCAGCCGTTTTGTGTCAGGAATCCAGGTACTATTAAAATAAATAACGTAACATTAAATAACGTTTATTTCACTTTCATTAACAGAAAATGTATTAAGTTTGATGAATTCATGATTTCAACGTAAAGATTCACTTTTAGAAAAAAACGCTGCTAAAATAAAATCAGGTTAAAATAAGTATTTTGAATGTGTTTCATAAAAAATTTAATTTATTGACTATTGTAACTTTATGGATACAATATTTAATGGATATTCCAAAGTTTACCATACGACTAACTTGACATATTTGGGTAACATTTCTGGAGAAAATGTTTCAAGCTTTTTCTCAGGTTTTGATCTTTGAATATTCAAATGTCTGTTGCCTGAAGAAAATCTGCAATATAATTGATATATAAATTAAAAGAAAGCGCGTTTAGTGTTGCACTTCTGCATGAAAAAATCAAATATGGTCGCCACTAATTGTGTTTTTAAAGAGTGCAAAATAAAAGCACGTCCTCCTTTGACGTATTTTCCACGCAGCAATAAAAAGAAATCCAGTTTTTCTTTGTAAAATGAAACACTTTCCCTGCGTTTCCCCTGAGCTCCCGGCTAACTTTAAAGTGAGAATAAACCCGGCGCCGGTGGACTGAAACTGCACCCCGAGGCGCGGTTAAAGCCAGGTTACATCAGGGTTTTGTCCAGGTTCAAGCTTTCCTTCTCCCACTAAAAGCCTTTTTATCTCTAAATGCCTTCGCTGACTTCCTTTTATTATTATTTCTTCAATCTGATTTATCTGGGTATTTTATAAAAACCTCAACCAACCCGAGACAGAGGAGCGTCTCTCTGTTGAATCTCCACACAAATAAAACGCTTTCTTCCACCTTTGGGTTCTGAAATCAGCAGAAACTTCCTGACCAGCTCCATCCCAGATATTCCCATCAAATATCCGAGTTTTCCTTGCTGCACAGCAACAGAGTGGCTCACGCTGTCCCGGCTCGCTAACCCGCCGGCCGGGCTAAAAATACCCCCGTCTGTACTGTTGGGGTTGGCCTGGGGGCGAACCTGGGCCGGGGCTTATAAATGTGCTCTTTGTAGCGCAGTGGAAATGTCCAACAAATGACTCTTTTATTAGGGCAAGACAAAAAAACACAGCTAATTATGTTTACTCAGATCTCACACACACTCGTGTGCGAGGAGAGAGGGAGGAAAAGTTCACATTTGAGGTAGAGACTCAAGCTGATAACAGAGTTAAAAACCTTCTGCTCGTCCTTTAAAACCTGAAATAAGGTGATAAATTACTAAATTAGCATCAAAATGCAGCTTTATGGTCCACTGTTGTTATTACCTATGCCATTTGCATTCACTGAAATCATAAAATTACAATCTAATGTTGAATCCTAAAATTTCACAGGATCAATTGGTTCTTTTAATGAACTTCCTGGGATCCATCATCCACAAAAATCAACAAATTTAACACACACAGCAATAAAAATTAATCATGTTTCAGACAAAAAGTTGATCGATTCATAAAATATACAATAATTAAAGTTTTCCGGGACTTTTTTCTGCTTTGATTACAGTTAATGGCAAAAAGTTCTGATTTTATGGAGACATTATTTAAAATAAATGAATCAAACGTTTTTTTTGTGACCTCATCCTCTGTCGTCCTTCTGATTGGTCGTCCTTCATCGCCTGTTAAATCTGCGGTTAGCCGATTGGCCGGCCAGTTGGCGTTGGATTGAAACCGTCCAATCAGAGGGGACGAACGCCTACGAGGTTCGGTCTCTTCTCAAACTAATCCAACCGCAGGCAGCGTCGCTCCGCTCACCTTCTGATGAAAATATTTGATTTTCACCACAAAACATATCGACGTTCTTAAAGTTTAAAGTTCTGAGCGTCTTGGTTTCCTTCAAAGAACCAAAGAAAGTTTATTTATCAAGACTTATTGCCAGGAACATGTGGAAAAATCAAAATAAATAACTTTATGACATCAACAGAAAACATCTGAAAGATGTTAAACTATTCAGCACATATTCTGTCAAATTCAGCAAATTAAATATCAATGTTAACTTTCTGTTTTACTGTTGTCTATAAATATTTACTCTGCTTCACATTCACATCAACCAGATTCTGGTGAATTTACAACAAAAGTGACGACAATTAAAGGCCATTTTCCAAATCAGCTGAACGACGAGTCGCCAAACATCACGACTTCCCCAAACGCCGCCAAACAAACAACTGATAACGGGAAAAACGTTTATTCATAAACAAGCATTGATATGAAAAGCTGCTTCTTGTCAGTTTTATCAAATTTCAAGTGAACTAAGAGAGAAATTAGACAAAGATACTTGATAAAATTTGGTGTTTTCTAACTGTTTTACTGTGTTGGTGTGAAATCCTGTCTAAAAAATAAAATAAGATCCGACTTTATTTTACTTTTTGTTTGAGAGAACTATTAAATTTAATTTCTAGGAATTTCCCGTACAGCATTTGAAGCTTTTTGCAATAGTTGTAAACACAAAGAGCCAAAACCAACTAAATAGGGAAAATAACTTGTAGTTTTTTAACCTATATTCAAGAATTTACTGAAGATAAGTTGTAATATCTTACTGATAATTTAATTTTAAGTTATTTTTGCCTAATTTCAAGTGCACAAAGTTAGACACTAAACAAATACACTTGGTAAAATGTTGTGTTTTTACATTACATTGTTACTGATCGAGTGTGAAACTCCGAAACCAAGACGGGACCAGACCTGATTTGATTTTATGTTTTTGCAGTTTATTTCTCTTCTGGTATGAAAATCCACCTGGAAGTTACAGAAGAACACTATCTTTTTAAATAAATGTGTCACATTTATGCATCTTGTTGCTATAAAATCAGATTGCTGTCAGAGGTTCGGCATTGGCCATCGGTGAACCGTTAAGGTCGAGATGCTTGTCGGCGGCGACCAGAGCAGGTGAGCGAAACGCACCGAGCCGGAAAAACGTTTTCCCAGAAATCGCAGGAGCCGAACGCTTTCCGAAGCCGTGAGGCTCGACTGGCAGGTGGATCCAAAGCCGGCGATCTCCACGGAAACATCTCGAATAAAGGTTAAAAATGAAAAAGTGAAACAGCAGCGAGAGCGGAGGAGAACAAGAGAGAGGAAACGAGGTCAAAGGCACCGAGGGAATTCCTGGTCTCTTTTCAGCCGTCAATCATTCAGCCGGTGCCGGAGATACCGAGGATCCAGTGTGAGGCCTTTTATGTGTGAGTGATTGTGTGTTTGAATGGTGCGATAGGTCCTCGACTTGACAATGAACCCCGTCCCTTTGCGGTCACGCCACCGCATCAGGGAGACCGGAGGGAGGAGGAGGAACAAGATGAGAGAAAGCGAAGAGGGAAGGAAACCGAAGAGGAGGGGGGGAGCGAAGAGCCAAAAACGGAGGCAGAGAAAGCAGGCGCAGAGCGTGGCGGAGCAGGCAGAGAGATGGGACGGGTTTTTTTAAACAGGACGGATTAAACGGGGGGGAGCGGGAGGTTTCAGATGGTTCAGCCAGAAAACACGAAGAATGGCGAAGGAGCAGGAGAGACACGGAGGGGGAGGCAGGGCTGGCCCCTGACCCGGGGACATTATAGAAAGGGAGATTATGGTTGTTCAAAACTCTCTAAGCGCTAACCCCAGGACCCCAGCTAATACCCCGACACACACACACACACACACACACACACACAGACGGATCCCTGCCTCAATACAAACAGAGCAGATCTGATGCACACACTGCAAAAACTCACCAAGTACCTGATCTGGTTCCTGGTCCAAATACCTCAGTATGTTTGAAATGAGACAAAACTAACCAATAATGACCTTTAATCAGGATATAGGAACTTCATTGATGTCAATAATTCCTTAATATTGATTAAAATGTTCTAGTTCCGCTGGCAAATGATTTCACTTATAAATGGGAAAAATGTCTCATTATAATGGAACTGGAACTTTTTCATCACCATTAAGGAATTATTATTGATCTAAAACAAGATCCTATTTATTGGAGGAAAGTTACTTGTAAATTAGTTTTGCCTCATTTCAATTGTACCCAAATATTAGCATTAGAAGCTAAATCAGAATACTTGGTAACATTTTGGTTTTTTTACAGTGCAGTAGCTTTACGGCTAAATAAAATCAGCTGTTATTAATCTTGTTTCATTCATGTTTTTCTCAAAAACGGCCAATGAAAAATAAACATTTTAGGAATTAAAAATGTTATATTTTTCCAGACATATATTGCCATTTTATAGCACAATCAAATAAATATGTTAACTTCTGTTATTATAAAATGGCACGTAGATCAAATAGGACTTAAAATAAATGTTACTGTATAATTTAATACCTTGAAATTGGGCCTTTGTCTCTTTAAAACCTTGTGCTGGCTTCAGGAAGTCATCACAAAATCGCTCATCTGTTGACACTTAAGCAACGTTTTTACCAACGTTTCACTGAGAAGAGCTGCTATAACGAGCTCAGCAGACGCAGTTCAACCAGCTGTTTGCTAATTGCTGCTGGCTAGTCTGAAGGAGCTGCTCTGAGGAGGAGCTGTGCCTTGAGGGAGGGGCTACGTCCACCTGCATTTTGCCCAGCTGCAATGGGGATTAAAAGATTTCACATAGAACCAAGGGAAAAACCCTCCAGGTACATTTATAACGTGACGTGAAACTCCAAACTCTTCATCCAATTTGTATCAATTAATCAGATTGAATCAATTGTTGAAATATTCTTCTACTAACTTAGTTGTCGATTAATCGTTAACTAGGGTCTGCAGACTCAAAAAAGGCCAAACATTGGAAAAAAACAACATATTGAGAGCAGAAATGAATGGCTAAAGATGCAAAGCGGCAGGAAGACACTTTGATTGTCGTCTTTCACCAACATTTGTGAAAATGAAAGAGAATAAAGACACCATCAAATATACGACCCGTCCTGTTTGGGCCACTTTAATCCACCTCTAGTTTGAGATCCGAATCAAACATGCAAACTCTGGTGACTATATGAACACCAACCAGACTGCGGAATGCTCCAAAACCAGGTATTGGACTATAGTGCAGTGCATTCTGGGTAAATACGACCAAAACAAACGTGAGAGTTTCGATCTAGAAGGAGGAATAGTGTGTGGAAACAACAAAACCAGCTAAAATCTGATGTTTTAGTTCACATTGTGTGAGGAAGGAAGTTGCTCATGTTTTCTTCAGAGGTTTATGTGTCGTTTCCTAGAGTGATTCTTATCGCAGCGCCACCACAGGCGAGGAGGGGAACTGCTTTGTTCACCACATCAGCTGAAAATGTAGCAAACGTTGCAATTTCAGTCCCAGATCGAACCAAGTCCCTCCAAATATCAGAATAAGTAAATATCTAATTGAGCAGCATAAACCCCAAGCAGCTAAAGTCAAAGTGATGAGAAAACTTCACCATGACTCGTATTTGTGGTCGTTTTGTTGACCGAATCACCGAAAGACTCCCGCTTTATCCTTTAAGCTTTTCACACACAAAGTTTGTAAGCGATAAAAGTGCAGCCACCTCTCTTTCACACACCTACACACTCGATGAGGGGAGGGGGATTAACACTGGCCTCTATAGTCGGCCCCGGACAAGAGTGTTGAAGGAGGGAGCAGTGTGTTCTCGGGGTGAAAGAAGGGGCAGCGGAGACCGCTGCCAGAACCTCACGCTAATCTACTAGAGGAGGACAGCGAGGTCGCATGGACCGAGAGACGGGCAGAAAGTGGCTTCCACGTATAGATTTAACACTTTCTGTCACAAACCAGCGATCCCGTTTGGCTTTAGGGAAACTGATAACGTGGGAAAATGAGGACAGAAACATAAGACGACCGGCGCAAAAAGTCAAATTTAGACAACCGGATTGTGAGGCGACAGGAAAATCTTAAAAAAAACGCTCACATGTTGGAGAAACTGACAAATTCGTAACGAACGAAACAACGCAAAACCAATCGAGCGACGGAAGTAAAGCGTTGAGAATACGACAGAATTTTAACGTTTACGCACAAGTGTTACTTTCTGGATGTGTGTTTTGACAAAAACTACAGGAAAAGTTGGACTGGACACTTTGAAGTTTACGTGACGGCAGACGGAGAGTCCTTGGAGGTTCGGGGATCCTGCCCTGAATGTTAACAGGCGAAGGGACGCCCCGCCGTTTCACCAGCTACGTATCTCTCCAAAACACTAACCAGTTCCCTGACCCCTGATTTAACTGTCATATAGCTCCACACCCAAATGCTTTTCAAATCTTTTAACTGGTCCATTTTTGGTCCAGTTTTGAATAAATATGTAACATATTTATAGCAGAGATTTGCGAAATGTCAGACTTTGAATAATTCAGTTCCAAAAAGAACCGAAAACTAAAGGAAAATGTCTAAAATGCTGTTTCAATGAGTCAGTGGTTCACAAATAACCTCCTGATGAATTTACTGTAAAAAACATGGGAAGTTTAGATGATAAACCCTGAACCCAAAGCTTCTTCGTTTTTATAAAAACAGTATAAAACATAAACATTTTGGGGTCAATTCAGATGTTCCTCATATCAGCAACAGGACAAGAAATAAACTCTGACCAGCATTTTTCTAACAAGATTATTGCCAAAATGATAAAAACCTTGAATAAAAAACTGTTTGACTGTTTCTACTTTAACAGAAATATACATTAATAGAGCTACAAAATAATAAATGTTGATTATTAGTTGTTTTTACAGGACTTGTACGCTTTTTTTTTAAACATAAAATATAGAACAAATTTCCACTAATGTGAGTTTCTTCAGATATTTATTAGCCGTAATATTTTATCATTTTGTTCTTTGTTTTATGGAGTAATATGAGTATAATACTGATATTGTCTGGTTACCTAGTCAGGCTGTCTGCTCTGGTAGCTGACTAACTTTACGTTTTAAATTGTAATAAGTAGTTTGAAATATTTCCAAACAGACAAATTTCTCCTCTTTTGCAAATAAGGAATACATTTATTTCAGGTAGTTTTGTCTCTAATTAAAATTATTCTAAGGGTATAATGTGCATTTTTTTACTTTTTTGTTTGTTTTATCTGGAGTTTTGCTCAACATTTAATACCAACACAAACTCCGTATCAGACCTGGAAGACAGAAACAAATTCTAACTTTTGCAGACTGTGGAAGTAAATGTGGATTCTGCATCATCATGCATTATGTTTTGGGGATGTTTTATGGCTTTATGTGATTCCTGCCTTGGGTTTTTGTGTGTATAACCGCAGTCATACAGCACACAGCGAGCTGCACCGCAGTAATGGAAAATACTATAGATGAAGCCACCGGGCCTCACAATGCTCGCTCTGTCTGAGCCGCTTAAAGGCACAACCCTCCGAAAACCTCTGAAGAAGTCAGCTCTGGGTTTTTGTCATGACTGTCGGTACAGTAGAGACTTTGTGGTTTTTCTGAAGAACAGAAAATATGTTTTAACAGTTTGTTATTTCATGTATTCACTGTTGAACAAAGCTGATTTTCATTTCCACCAGATGAGAGAATATTTGGGTTCAAATGTCTTAAAATCCTATAAAAATGCTTCAATGTTAACCTGATGTTACGTTCTTAATCCAGTAAGACAATATAATGCTATAATAAATTAAAGCAGGTTCAGCACTAATAATTAGAACTGAAATTAAACGTCATTGTGGGACTGAGAAATCTTAATCCTCTCCTCTTTATTGCTGTAAACCAGAAAACAAATAAAACTTCTGACATCAACTATTGGTGTAACTTTTACTAATAAGTCAACTATGAAGAAGAATTAACATATACTTGTTAATAGTTTGTCATTTCTTTTAAAATTCATGCCATATTTTAATTTGTTGACCATTTCTGTCTCTTCAGAAACTTTTAAATCCGCCGTTAGTTAAAACAGTAACCGTGCAAACACGATGTTTAGATACGACTTTGAACTGTAGCTTGGACTCAATTTAGCTTTAATAAGATTTAAACAGCAAGAAAGTAGACATAAAAAAATTAAAAGCCAAGATGTTTGATTTTTAAGACTGTTTTTCTGATATTGAGCTGATAGATCAGGTGCAGGAAGAGCGTGTTTGTTATCCTGCACACTATAGTTTACGTTTCATCGCCGTAAACCAGACGGGATTAGAGGCTGGCAGAAAGAGGGATGATAGATTAAAAGCTGTCGCTGTTACAGTGTCTGCATAAAAAATAAGCTATGCAAAAATATAAACATGAACATGTAGTCAATCGCGTGTTTCAAAAGATCAATAAGCGGGATTTTGTAAAACGAAAAAAAAACTAAACAGGAATTGTTCCTGATTCGACAAGAACTTTGTTTTTTTTTTTAACTTAATTCGGAGTTATTATTTTAAAAAATGGCAAAAATGCATTTTTGCACAACAGTGACACCTTGTGGAAGCAGAAAGTATTTACTGTAAAGTTTATTTGAACTGATGAATCAGAAACTGTTTCAGGAAATTATTATGCTCTTTAAATGTTTTTATATTACCTTTAGATTCTAAGTGCGCCCCCTACTGGTGAGAAAATCAATTGATCAAAATCAGGAATTTTGAAAATCAAAAACATTTTTCAATCAATAAAACATGAATGTTAAATATTTATTGGTACTTTCATTGAACAAACAGTAGAAAAAAATAGTGAAACTAGCAATACGGATATTTTAGGGGTTAAACAATGTTAATTGAAATTTATTGTAACGATAAATCACAATTGTTTTCATGACAATAAATGTAAAATCCCTCCTCTGGCCCTAATGCACTTATTTGTATTTTTATATATAACTGCAACAACTGTTGTATTTTTCTGCTACATAAACTGAACACATATTATTTGTTTTATTTTTCACTCTTGCTTTATTTTCCCAGGTTTATTAAATGCCAACACTGCCTGTCAGTTAAAGTCACTGGATGCTTTATTTCCCTGTTATGAATAAATAAAATTGAATTAAAAGCAAAAATCTAGATGAATAGTTAATGTTGCACCTTACATTTTCTATTGTTGAAAATAAAAGTAAAAATTTCCCCCTAACATTGTCCGTAAATCTAATGCTAGCCAAACTTAGGCTAGTCTTGGCCACCCAAAATCACTCCGAGGGCCGTAAATGGCCCCCGGACCGCACTTTGTATTTGAAGTAACCGCATCTGGACTGGTCTAAACAGTTGTTATTTCTTCTTGCTGTTTTGTGTGCATAAATCTGCCGGTGTAGGTAAGTGATTCTCTACTCTGTGTGTGTCCTCCCTCAGTAGCTCTCCTAGCTTGGCACCGTCCATTCAGAAAGCTCCGGCTCCTAATGAGAGCAGACAGATCCTTGGCAGAGCCGCCGCGCCGCTATTTCTAACTGCAGATCGCTTTAAAATGGATCAGCCACAGAAATATGTAGCTGTGTGTGTGTGTCGAGGTAAAAATATATACACTGTACACACACGTTTAGACACTTAAGTGTTTATGTTGGAGTCCTGAATGAGGTGCCAGGGGACGCCGGGCGAGAGCGCGGCAGAACAAAAGAGGATGTGAGTGGAGAAAGGAAAATAATCTCGAACCGGTCGATTCGTATCGAGAGAAATTTAAAGCCCTCGCTGTTACAGAGCCGCCACTTGTTCATTGACGTAAACAAACACCCCGCTGTAATTCTTCACAGCGAGTTTCAGCTCAATGTTTTGCACAAATGAGCTATTTTGGTTCTCCGTTAACCCGCTAGCAGAGCTGGTTTTGGCTACAGCAGAAACCAAACAAATACGGATAGAAAATAACTGCTGCAACACAGAGTTCGCAAAGAGCAAAACCTGGACCAAAACATGAAAATTCTGGGCCAAAGTGACCCAATCGGACCAAAGAATATCACTCTAACGCAAAAATATGCAATTACTACTTTAAAAACTTGTATCTGCTGCCCCCATGTGGCCAAAACTAATAGTAGCAACAAAAAACTCAATCATTGCTAAAATCAAGCATTTATACATTTTATTCTCAAAAATACAGTTGTAATCTTTGGAGAAGCACTTACTGTGAACTTGATGGAAGTCTAGCGCCCCCCGCAGGCAGAAACAGACCGAACAACTTTACTTATTTAACGTAGGAAAGTATAAAAGCTTTTGTTGTAACAGCAAAACCTTGGGATGTACTAGAATCACTGCACTTCCTGTTTTAAACAGGAGGTGTCACTACTGAGTTATTACCGCTTTTAGATATATTTCCAAAGATTCTTCAGATTTGTTCTGATTTTTTGGCTGATCTTGTTCTTACTAATGTTTATAAGCTGCTGCAGTCAAGTTCTACAATCTTACAAACAAAAAATCCAGATTTTATACATAATATTTAGATTAAAAGCTTCTGCGTTATTTCACGTTTTTCTTACTCTGCTTGTATTTCTGCTCTGACTTGGGTAGTTGTTTCTACAGCACCACCTGCTGCCCAACAAGGAAACTGCAGCAACTGTTGCCTCTAAATTTTAGATTTCCACCAGGATCCAATGTAGCAAAACTATCTTTTGGGACCAAATTTTAGTATGTGGAGCTTTATTTGACACTGTGATGGATGAAAATGCATGTATTTTGTATTTTCCCAAAGCCAAATCTAAACTTTCAACAACAAATGACTCACAGAACCACATGTCCTGCGGTTGGACTCTGGTCCATCCACACTTAAAAGTCTTTATCCAGATTGGTTGTTTTTAGATGCTAACGACTACAGCAGGTCTCTAATAACTCCAATCTCAACAAACAGCCTCACAATTTCAGAAAACTATTTCAAGATCCTCTAAGCCTTCGTTAAATTAGCTTTTGTCAGTTGTTTATTATTCACACAGGGAATGAAGGTTGGAGGCGATGCGACACCAATTGTGCTCTTGAATCAAGTAGAGATATTTAGCTTTTTTACACAACTTTGCTCTTTTATTTTACATGATCTGTTGTCAGGACATAATGTCTCCGACCTGAATAAATTCTCATCAGGTTCTGTGTAAATAATGACTGAAAGGTTCCCACAAACCACTTTTGATGTTAGAGTTTTAATAGGCTTTGGTTTCAGCCTCCAGCTTCATCTGATCTGGATTTAAACAAGGTGCCAATAATCTGACCTTCCCGTGTTAGAGGAAACTCTAAGCTTCACTTCAGGACAACAACGCGCCACTGAACCGCTCTAAAAAAACACTTTGAAGCAGAATCCTCTCTTCCAACCATCTGTAGGTGAAAACAAAAATCGGTATTTTGCAGGAACTCAAGGCTGATCGGTGCAACTCCGATTTCACCTCAAGAAGGAAAAAAGCAAAGTCTCCTGCAGAAGCAGCGCCGCAGCCAACAATCTGGACTTTTCCACAGTTTTCCAGCGCGTTTCGGAGACATTTGGACCTCATAAGCGCAGACACTCTCAGCCTCCTCCATCAGACTGACATCAAGCCCCCTCTCCCCTCCCGTCGCCGCTCCATAAACTTGGCCGTGGTCCTCGGCTGCATTCCGGGAACGCGTCTCCCCTCTCTCTCCTTCTCTCTCTCTCTCTCTTCTGTCTCTTTCGTTTCAGATGTTGCACCGACGGGAGCACCGCGAGTTCAAACCCCGCACGCTGCCGACGTGCCTCCGCGCGTCCCGGCGAACTTCGCTCATCATTATACCTCCGATTGCTATGATTATGATATGATTGTATCTCCTCCTCCTGCTGCGGCTGTGCGTCTCTTTCTGTTCGCTCTGCTCGGCTTTGCGGCTGGAGGCAGAGGATGCTCCAGCTGGAGCTGCAGAAACTCATCATCTGCATTTCAACTCATTCCTTTGAATCTAATGCATCTTCCAACATGACTGCAGCTCCAAACTTCACACACTGGAGGAATCTCCCACAAAAAAACATAATTTTTTTTAAGTCAAACTTTGCAACTGAAGTAATTATCAGCATGAGTCCCGCTCCAAACTTCGCCAACAAATATCAACCTTTAAAGAGAAACTCGGGATAATTTCAGACTTTCAGAGTAGTTTGGACTTTCCTGGTTCGGGTTAGAGTGAAAAGCTTAAGGGGGAAAATCAGACTAACTCATTAGTAACGTGATAACTTCACTAATTCTGACTAAATGGAAAAGTGTGAAACGCGAAGTTCCCTCTGACCGGGTCGGACAGTGACTCAAATGGTCCCAGCGGGTCCAGCTTACCTGCAGCAGCCAGTGGCAGGTCTCTCCGATGAAGGGGAAGCCCATGGAGCCTTTGGGCATCGGCAGCTTGCAGTTCTTGTCCCGGGTGGCCGTCCACCGGAGCTGCCAGAGCTGCTGGGAGACGGCGACCAGCAGCGCCATGGACACCAGGCAGGCGGCCAGCGTGGCCAGAGCCGAGATCAAGTCGAAGCTGTCGAACAGCATGATGAGGAGGATGACGAAGATGCTCAAAAAATATATTTAAAAAATACAAATAAATAAAAAAATAAAAGTCTGGGTCACAAGTTTTTGTTGATTTGCTGATTATGTTCTTGTGCGTAAAAAGCGCAGCGCCGATTTACGCACTCCAAACGCTCCTGGCGCGGCTTGGTTTTCTTTTTTTTTTTCTTTTTGCTTTGGAAATGAATGAACTGCGGAGGTGTGATATGGATTATGTTCTCGTTTTCTGTTTGTTTTTAGGCGTCTCCAGAGCGCAAACCGCGGCTGGCTGAGTGGAGGAGACGCAGCAACAGGTGACGCTTTAATCTCAAACCTTCAGAGGAAAAAACAAAAATGAAATCACCGAAAGTCAGTTTTGCTTTAATGATTTAAACATCTGGGGCTGCAGGCACACCTGGCTGGGGACGCTCCTGCTGTTTGAAAGTTCATTTTTGTGAGTTAAAAAATTGGAGGTATAAAGTTAAAAAATTTTTTAAAATGTCTGGAAATTTAAGACAAATGTTAATAATAATAATATAAAAAAAAAAAACACGTGGAAAAAGTGAAGCCAAGCTGGAGCCAAGAAAAGTTTAAACTTTTTTCTTTTTAAAACTTCTGGACTGGGATGGAAAAAGTTGCTTTAAATGGGGGGAAACTCTTCCAGGAACCGCGTGATTCAGATCCAAAACTCTCTTTTTGAAAAAAGAAAAATCTGTCTATTTTAAAAAGTTTACGCGCCTCTGCGTTGCAGTTGGAGACGTTTAAGATCCTTGACGCTGCAGTGATGCGCAGGAGATGCTCCGTCCTGCTGCTGCTCTCTGTCTGCCGTCCTCTCTCCTTTCTGCGCACCTTTCTGTCTCTCCGAGCGCGTCTCTCTCTCTCTGCTGGCTGCACACACAAGTCACCCTCAGTGCGTGAGTGTGTGTGCGCAAAGAGTGTGTGTGCGTCCAGCCAGAGGCACCAATGAGTGTTTATATAGTGTGGAGGCAACTGGAAGGCGAATAGGCGGCCAAGGGCTCCCGTCGCCCCCCTCCAGCCCCAGACTCCCTCCCATCTTCCCTCCTCCACCTCTGCTCCACCTCTCTCAGCTCCCGGAGAACCCCCACCCCTCCCCTCAGAAACAGGAGGAGGAGGGGGGCGCTGTAAAGTGAGCAGCAAGCTGCGTAAGAGGAGAGGAGGAGAGGCTCGTGCTGCAGCTGGCGCAGCGCCAGCGGCTGAGGCGGGAGGAGAAGCTGGGCTCCGTGCGGGACGTGCGCACTCCTCATCCCTCTTGTGCTCCAGAGTGGGTCACCTGCGGCCGAAAACACGCGGCGCGATCCGTGGAGACTGAAGCACAAAGTGGGTTTGCGCAGTGGGCGCCGTGCTGGAGGGGGCGCCACAAGTTGGTTTGCTCAATCAGTTCACATGATAAATTGAAATGAACTCAATAATTTCTGGGACAATTTATCAACCAGCAAAAGTCATTATCATGACAGACTACAGGGGGCGCCAAAACGATGCATTTAACAGCAGTTTGGGCATCGAAAACCCCGTTTATGATGATCTGACTGTAAAAACCCTCAGAAAGTATTTAGACGCCATTAATTTTCCTTTTTGCCATGAAGGCGCATCCAGTGAATGTATTAGACGACATGGTTTAATAAACAGTTCAATAGAGAATAAAGTGGAGCCGTTTGTTACTCAGTAATCAGAGATAATGAAAATTAGACTTTAATTTTGTTAATTTAAAATAGATACAGCCTTTTTATTCTGGTGGAACAGCAGCAGCAGGTATGAAAAAGTTATCAGTGTTAGAATAATATATTAAAAAAAAAAAAATTAACAATAACAAAAAGGCTTAATTTAGTTTTTTCAAACATATTCACTATTCAAACAGCATATATTTATATTTGAAAAGGAGATAGACAAAAGTATGAATTTATTGACAAACTTTTGTCTTTGTTTAGAGTTAGCATTACTTAAAAAATGCGACAAACGGAGGGATTGATTGATGTAACTTGGCATCTGGAGTCTGGAGGACCCCATAAAAACCTTTGGTGGGCCGGATTTGGCCCCGGGGCCTCCAGTTTGACATGAGTGGTTTTAAAAAAGACCAAATTATTACATTTTGTTATTTCCTTAAGGAAATGACTAAATAACTTGGGCTCAAGGCGCCACTCTAGCAAGAACCGCCAACGTCAACCCACACGACTTTCCAGTGTCAAACTCGAAGTCCACGGGCCAAATCCAGCCCACCACAGCAAGTTATGCGGTCACAGTTAATTATTATTGTATCAAAACTATTGAACATAATATTAAGAATTACCTGATATTAGAGAAACTAATTAATCGAACTGTTCAATTAAGAACCCAAAGAGAATCAGAGAGAACTCAAAGCATCTATTAAAAGAACTTGTATGCACAGGAGAACATGCAGGAAACATTCTTAGTGCAGAAACTGGTGCTAAAACTGGTACAAAAATCAAACAATTAATTCCAATGTTTTGCATCATAATCAATATATTTGGTGTTTATCTGCTACATTTCCCCAACCTAATGATTTGGATTTAGGCCTTAGAAAAAAAAATCCACCAACAATAAACCGAATCTTAATCCACTACTCCTAAAGTATCATAATTGATATATTTTCACCTCAATTTTTCTAGAGAACATTACAATTTACGGTGAGCGTTTTGGTAAGCTGTCTGTGATCATAACTTTATTAAAGAAATATGTTGGGACTTTGCTAAAATAAATAAATAAATAAAAGTCTGTCCCAGTTGGGCCACTGGTAGTCTTGGGATGGCACACCAAAACCAAAACCAATAAAACAACTTCTACTTTTCTTTAAATATGCTTCAAAAGTTAAATATAAAATTTTGATTAAAAAAAAACATTTGTAACAATAAATTCACGTTTTGAAGTGTCAAGGATCAGTTGATATGTATTGAAAATAAAAACTGTTGCTGTTAATTTTTGACCTAAAATACTCGATCTACGTATCTTTTGAGCAACGTAAATAAATAACTAAATAGATAAATTACCATTTTAGCTTTTCTTGAAATTATGCAGAAAATATTTTGTGGTTATAAAAATTATAGGATTTATGGGAGTGGGCAATGGGCCCCAGGTTCCCCCCACGTGGAGACACCACTGAACTTCGGTAAAACTGACTTTTTATTAATAAAAGGTCATAATTAACACTTAAACACCAACAGTAGTGAGTTTTAAACACTTCAAACATTTCTCGGGTTGTTCCTTTCTCTCTCTTCTTGACTTCATCACATCTGAAATCTGTCTGAATGATTTATACCTTCATTATTTCTGCTAAATAAAACAATTTTTATGCTCTCTTTTTAATTTCTATTTTAAAAAAGCTTAATGTTTCACCAGAAAGGTGAACTGGGTGTTTGGTCTTCTGTTCTGTGAATCTTTCTGTGATCTCTGAGTCACAGCCGTTTAAGATCTTTTCTTATAGAAATGTTTTTCCCCGCTTCATCTTTTTCCTTCCCAGCAGAGGAAGAATCTCACCGGGGTTTCCTCATTTCCTCGTTTCAAGTCTTTTCTTCATTTCGGCGCTCAGTCAGCAGCTCAGAGCTGCCGCCTAGCGGACACTAAGCTCACTGCAGTCACTCTGAAGACATTCTTATTTTGTTGAGGGATGATTTCAAATTCTCCATCAGCTTCATAATTTATTCTCACTCGTCTCTCTCAGTCTTCAAACAGCTTTTTCTGCACTTTGGTTTCTTCATGAGATAAAACTCTTATTTCTGAAAGTAAATGAATGAAAGTAGGTCATGGACTCTGCTTTTATTGTGACAAGACACAACAAAGAGGAAGTACAACTTTTGTCAGGGATCACAGAAATGTCTGGTATTGTGCAAAAGTCCAGGGTCTTCCTTTATTTACCTATAATATCCACCCAGACGCCATTATGTTCTAACGATGTTGTTAATTCTCTTCCACAGGTTTTCCGTTATATTTCATATAATACACGTTATGATACGCGATATATGCAAGTATATAAATGATATATTTGTATGACTGCATCTATTAAAAGTATTTACCTCCTTGAATGTTTATTGTTTTTAAAAAGCCATAATGATCAACAAAATGTGGCTTTTTTGACAAGAAAATAATAATAAAAAACATTTTAAAGTCAAAGTGAAATATAAAATTCTGTCACCTAAAATAATGACATAAATATTTATCCCTTTTATCGGCATATGGTAAATTTTTCTGACAAAGTTGTTAAATTTCTGTCAGGATTAGATGTGAACAGCCAAGTTGTGCCAAGAGTTCACTATCAGATTGAGGTTTGGGCTTTGACTAGGCCACTCTAGAACTGTTCTCAAATGCTGCAAAAACACAAAATCTCACCAAATGTTTTTGGTCCGGTTCCTATTGCATCTTAGTTCAGATGAAATAAAGCAAAACTAAGTTACAAGTAACTTTTCCTCAAGATTTGGAGCTTATTTAAGCAAATAATGCCTTAATATTGATTATAGAACCTCTTAATCAATATTAAGGAATTATTGACTTAAAACAAGCTCCTATTGCTCACAGATTTTCTCAAGTTTCCACTGGCAAATTTAAAGTACTAATGGCCACAAAGTTAATTAAATTAAAAATGCAAAAGTTAATTTATTGTAATTTTCTTGGGCTTTTTCATGAAATACGTCTGTTATTAAAAATCTAAAACATAAAAATGGCTTTGAATCGTTGCCTTATTTAAGAAAAACAAACAATATGGCTTGTCCTCATTTATTTAATTGAGTCTAGAAAAATACAAAACACATCGGATGGACTGGAAATATGATTCCAACTCTACTTATGTTTCAGTTTAATGTATGAAGAAAACTAAACGGCCATGAAAGAAGCTTCATAACTTTTCACCAAGATCCCAAAACGATCAGGTTTAGTGAGACAGTTAGTATTTCAAATGCTTTGACCTGATGAGTCAAACAGCTCCACTTGTTGTTTATCCAGTTTGCTTCACGCAGATTTCACAAATCTGTGTGATTTATAAATACTTATAATATCTCAACTGGAATCAATGACCAACGACACGCCTAGAAATCCGAGTCTCTTCTGTTTTAACATCTGACTCAACATCTGTCATCGTTCTACAGACGTTTAGCTCAAGTTTAAGTTCCAGCATTTATTCACACCTGACATATTTAGGAGGTTTTAAACCGACCAGGGTTTGATTTGCAAATGTCTGTTTGGACTTGGTGAGCTTTGCTATTGCTAATACTGCATTTACTGACTCTAGAAAATCATCAGTTTTCTCTTTTCTTTTCTCTCTACTAATGAATAAAAACCACCTTAGCAAAAAAAAAAAAAAAAAACCTAATTAGAAATAAATTGGATTTCAATAATTTAGCTTTAATTGTTACAAAATAAATATATTTATGGGATTCAACCCAGGAAAAGATTCATGCAAACTTGTGTTTTTTGAAAATGTTTACACATGTTGGACAATAAATCAATAAGATTATATGTCCTGATAGATGCGTGATCAATATCATCCTGAATATGTAATATTCAGGATATAGAATATTTACTGAACCCAGATCCAGAAGCGCACAGCATTCTGGGAGATGCAGGCAGAGGGATAACTGTAGCCGCTCCACCTCTCCCAGCTAGCTAAGCTAGGTTGGTGGAATCAACTCACTCACGCCGCGGTTACCTAGCAACAAACCTGTTGAGTAAACTGGCGCAGCAGCAGTTTCAGGTTTCGCCTGAAAACAATAAAGTGGATTGAAAAGTGTGGATAAAACAGGAAAGGCCAGGCCACAGTTTGATAATATTCAGATATTTAAAACAAAAGAACTAATCAATAATTATTGATTACGATTGATATGAAATGCTTGTATTGTGATATGTTTTCAGCGATCTCTCTTTATTTTATTTTTTATCCAAAATGTGGGATTCCTCAAGGCGATGTTTTGGGGCTACTTCTTTTGTCGCAGAATAAAATTATACACCAATGGAAAGATCATTAATAAAAGATAAATGATCTTTTCATGCAACGCCTGAATCTAAGGGAATAAACTGAAGTGCAGAATTATGACGAGTCAGAAGCAGCTCTGATTCAAAGCTGATTCACGGCCTGCTGCCGGTTCGAGGATGAGATAATGGCAGCTGGTGCCAAACATCTGATTTAAACAGTTCCTGTAAAATCACACGACTGAACAAACCCTGCTCCTGCTCAGAGGTCGTGACCTGTAGCGGCCTGTTAACGCGGTTATGTGTGTAACTTAGATAATTACTGCTTTGTGTCGCATGTAAGCTGAAGGCTTATCTTTACATTCCACATCTATGTCCATCTAAGCTTTTAACACCTGCAGCGCATTCGCCACTTGGTGGACTGACTGGAGAAGGTGTGCGTGTGAAAGATGATGTGGCGCTGCTGCTGCTGCTGCTGCTGCTGCTGCTGCTGCTGCTGAACACATTTTCAATTTCCTCTGACCTGGGAGCAACCTTTCACAGCCAGGGTGTTTAGTTTGGGCTTTAGGGGCTTAGGGGGACACAGGAAGTGAACAGGGGGCACATCGACAGCAAGCAGGAAGGAGAACAACCCGGTTTGTTTCAACACTTCAAAATGACTCATTTAAATTTTCAGCATGAAATTTTTACATAAAGGGACAGTGAATCAATCTTTAATCATTTAATTTATTGTTTATTTAACATAATAGACATTTATTAACATTTTATTTAGGTTAATTCATTTCATTTTGTTGAAGCCTTTGTTCAATTAAAAAATACTTATTTATTTAAAGTTTTAAAAGAGTAATAAAGTGATATGTGAGGGCAAATAATTTATTTTGATACTTTTCAGATTTTTGCTTGTGGTAAAAAAACAAAAAACGTGAAGTTTATGCAGTGCAGGTTTTGGTCGGGCTGGATGATACGGCTGAAAAACGGATCATGATATGAGCGTTTCACATTTTTATTTATTAGCAGTTTTGAGCCAAAACCTGAAACTGCTGCTGCGCCTGTTACTCAACAGGTTGTTCCTGGTGACAAAAGAGCGAGAGAGTCAGTTTTTGGTTGTTTTTGTTTTTTTTAGTTTCAGTTTCCACCATGAGGGCGGTTTTGTTCTGAAAATAAATAAAGTGTTAAACAAACAACAACAACCAAATTCAGTGTGATCTCCAGGCTCTTCATATATTTTATGATTGTGGAAAACATACAACACACATGCAGTTTTACATAAAACTTTTACTCAAATGTTGCAGCAATGATTCCACATTATTTAATCTCCTGCTGCGCTATGCAGATACTCTGTTTGCACTGACGAAAATTCACTCACTTTTGAGCTTATTACTTGTACTTATTTAAATTCCAAAATACTTGATTGATCCCAAAGGAAAAATGAAGCACCTTTTCAACTCAACAGAGATTGGCTTCAGTTGTTGTATTATTATATTAATCAGCTGTTCCCTGTTGTAAACTACCCTGTTGCTATGGTTACGCACACAACAAAGCAGCAAAGTGTGAAAAATATTGACAAAAAAATTACAGCATCCAAAACGAGAAGGAAAGGTTGTCCAAAACAAAAAACCTCAATGAAAACAGAGATAAATAAACATTCCTCAGTTATGCAAAACCTTAAAACAAGATTGTGATATAGAAAACAATTTACTTTCCCCAAATAAATAGAAAATGTGCTTTCGTTCCGCACATTCAGACTTTTCAACACAGTTTTGATCTGCCAAAATACATGGTAAGGAGAAACCACAACGTTGGTGTTTTAAACAGTCAGATTTAATAGCTAAATTATTCAAACAGGTTCTGATTGAGTAAAATATAGACAATAAAAATGTAATGTAACCTCTATTGACAGAACTGGAGCCGCATGGCCCAGCAGGGCGGCTGGGTAAACTGTCAGATGGAGAGAAGAGGCGCAACAAAACAACAGGAAAGCCACCGTGACGAGGATCAGCTGTTACAGATGTGGCTGATGGCTCATTTTTAACTGCTAGACGGAGATTTTCAAAATTGTTTTGGATCTTTTATGATTTCATCTGGTTATGATCTGCGTCCCGGGTCGTTCTCAACAACAGAATGGCTTGAAAAAGCAGAATATCGAGCGCCGGTGGGTTCAGCTAACCAAAAAGTTCACACGAGGGTCAAGCAGCAGTCTGGTTTTTACTATCACCATTAATTACATTTATCTCTTAATTGGTGCAATTTCTGAAGTCCTTTTCATCTGTGGAAGGTGGAGGCCGAACACGGGACGCATTTCGGGGTTAAATTTGGTGCGAAGAGGAAAACAGTGTGCGGTGTGTGTCGTGTCCTCAGGGGGACGGGTCAGTGACTAAATGTGGTTAAACAGCTCAAGATTTCATGCAGATTCCTTGAACTAATTAAGAACAAAGCTGCCAGCTCTCTGCCAAATTTTCTGGATAGGGACTTGTGGGAAGACTTCCGAATGAAACAAGGATGTGGGTTTTTATCCAATTCCTCAAGGTTACTGTGTGACAATTTAGCTGGTCCTCATCAGACTTTGTATGGTTTTATTTATGGAAGAGTCAGCATTACTTACATCTAAAACAGTTTGCTAGTGTAACTCTTTATTTTACTATGAGCTGTATAATCTTCAACAGCTGCTCTGCTTCCTCAGTGTTTGTGGTTCATACTGTAATCCTCACACTTTGAGGTAAAATAATACCTTCACAGGATATTCGGCAATACAACAGGAAAATGTAGAAACTGATCAAACTGCTTTTATTTCAAAACAAAATCAACAATCATCTATTTTGTCTAAAGATTCTGAGTCTATCTAAACAACATCGAAATGTATTACAGAGTCATGCTAATGTTTAGCCTCGCCATCGCCTCCGTACAGAATCCTGCTTGATTCTCATCGCCCTCACTTCTCCGGCGAGGATTTCTCCCATTGAGCTTGATTTCTAAAGAATGATGGCTTCGATTTTCTTCTGTTTTAGGAGGTGGAGGAAGTAAAAAGATGTTTCTGTTCAGCTTTAAGCAATAAAATGTTAATTTTCTTATTTAAAAAAAAATTAGTTGCATTTTGTCAGCATTTTTAATATTGTGTAAAATTTGGCTACAATTTAACAATTTAAATGGTCAAATAAAAATCTAACAAGTTTTCAAATCTGATCAATCGTCAGAATAATTGATTACTGAAATAATTGTTAGTTTCAGCCACGACAGAGTTTTAGGGCCAGCCTAAAAAAATTATTAAAAAAATAAAATTTTGAGAACAAAGACTTTCAAGAATAAAGTGGAAATTATATGTGAATAATGTTGTAGTATTTAAGAGAATAATGTCATAATATTATGACCTAATCTGGTAAAATTACATCTTTATTCTTATGAAATTGACTTTGTTCTTGCAATATTTTGACTTCAATCTCAAACAACTTTATGCAAAATCTATATACTATTATATTAACAATTGTTCTCACTGCGTAACCTAAGGGTTTTTAAATAAATATCTGGATAAGAAAGCGATTTAATTGCATTCAATTAGCCGTGTTTTATTCACTAATCAGAAAAAATAAAGGTAAGTGTGTATTTTTGAGGAGGTTGTGAAACCTTAAACTGTAACAGCTTATATAAGCTGTTTTAGTATAACAGCTAAAAACCACCTGTTACTTCAATTTTCAATAATTGTCACATTAATCATTACACAACAACAGCCAATGAAACCAGAACTTGAATCAAACTGAGAGACCATTAAAGAAACTTTATTTTCAAATTAATTGTTTTGCAGAGTTTTGAGCCATTAATATCAGTGCAGCAAATGTTTTTGGGAAACTTTTATTTTGTGATTTAGGATAGGGACAAAAAACTTAAATACTCGTTATTTATGAGCAACCACCGGCTCCATCCGATTCTGTCATTTAACAATTTTCCCCTGGTTTTGGACGGCGAGTGTCACTAAAAACTTCACAGCGAAGCGTCATGCTACTGCTGGGATGAAGGATGGTTCAGATTAGGAGAATATCGTTTTGGGAGACAGACTTAATCCCAACTGTCACACGTCTGATGACGCAACAAAACGGAGGGATTAAGGCAGCGTCTGACGAATAGATCCTCACATGGAAAAGGAGCCGAGGCAGAAGGGAAGTAAGGAGACAAAGAGCGAATCAATTTTTCACTGACAGCATAAATGATGAACGACAAAAACGAATGTGGAGGAAAATGTGACGCCATGGATGAGACAGAAACAGATCAGGGCTTTTAACGTTAATTATATGAAAAACAAGACTGAAATTAGGATAAATAAAAAATCAGTTTTCCTTTAGAAGAATACATTTTTAAACAATATATTTCTGTATCTTTTTTAACTTTTGTGCCACACTTTTTTAAACCCAAAGAATTGCACTCAAGTCTAATAAGGTACTGAGAAACTGATCAAATTAATCCCTTAATGTTTAAAAATGACGTCATAAGATAAACTAAAATTTAAAGTTAAATGAAAATTGGGTATTTTAAAGATTGAAATTATAATAACTCATATGAGAAACAAAAAATAACAAATAGGGCAAAAGAAAATTTTTCCAAATCAGTTTATTTTAATAAAAAATCTGCAGGTGTGTGTCTGATTAAAACATGTTGTTTTTCGTTCAGTGGACAGAAAATACAGAAATTTACTCAAGTAAGAGTAGAAATACTTTATAATAAAACGATTCAAGTAAAAGTAAAAAGTGAAGGCCAGTAAAAATACTCCTAAAAGTACATTTTTCTAAAAAATGTACTCAAGTAAAAGTAATTGAGTAAATGTAAGTAGTTACTTTCCAACTCTGCTTCTTTAGTTTTAATCATTAGTTATACCTAAATATTTATATATTTCATATCTAATTTGTCACTATCATTCCAAACAAAAAAACCCAAAGTTTAAGACTTTGAATGAAAGACAATATTTTTGAGAGTAAAAAGCAAAACATAACATATAAAACACTTAGATAATATTTTAAAACCTTATAAATTTAAAAGCTGACAGAAATTGACTCAATAAAAATGATTTACAGCCACAGAGAGATTAATGCTATTAGCTAACAGTTAGCCGCTAACATTAGCGACCATTCGCATCTTCCTGTAAACAAAACAGAAAATATACTTTTTGGAATTTTTCAAAACTCTGAACTACATTCTGTCCTCTCTAGTTAAATATTATAAATATTTTGGGATCATTTTTTTGCTTCCTGGCTGTCAGAGACTGAAGAAACCAAGCCAGAGAGCGAGTAGTGCTATTAGCTAACAGTTAGCCGCTAAAACTGCTAATATTAGCATCCAGTAGCAGCTCTTATCTTCACAAAAATAAATTACCTTGTGAATCTAAGAATGCTGTACTAGTTCAGATGTGATCATATTTATTCTATCTATATGCTGAACAAATAATTAAATCAATGCATTTGTGTAATATTATTAAAAACACAGTTCTAACCCAGTGTCTATAATTCTTAAAGAAACGTTTGTTTTATAAGAGGTGTAGAAAAGGCAGTTTTTAGTTTTGTTCTTGTCAGCGTGTTCTTTTTATCTCTATTTATTTATGGTCTTATTTTGGGACTTTGCGGATTTTGGGGGCTTGTTTTGTAACTGCTGGAGCTCGATTTGATTACGTCCCAATCAGTTGGCAAACCTGCTGCTCATCAGTGACATCGTTTAAAAAATCCCTGTTTTCGAGGCGTCCGCTCTCCCGCTGGCGTTCACACAGCTCGGTGCCGTCGAGACGAAACGCACATCACAAAGCTATTAGTCTGCGCTGCAGGAGAGAGAGGGGAGGGCGGCTGCAGCGCGAAGTGTGTCTGTTTGTCAAACAACGCGTTTCTCACAACCATCATGAGTTACACATGTACGGCGCTCCTCTGCACAGACACACTGTTGTTAATCAGGGCTTTATAGCTAACACATGTAGCACCAGTTGGTCATGATGACATACAGCCTCTGGCCTGAAAACATGGTTCATTAGGTCAGGGTGTGTGTGTGTGTGTGTGTGTGTGTGTGTGTGTGTGTGTGTGTGTTCACACTGTGCATGCCAAAGTGTTTGTGTTTATCTGAATGAATCATCTGTATCTAACTGCAACCTTTTTCTACCTTCGTAAGTAGAGAAGTGAACCGGATTACTAATCTGTGTGAGATTTGTTTTTTCCCACATGTTGTAAGTCATCGCCACGTCCGTCTCTCTTTTTATTTATTCTCTGAATCTCGTCATTGGTGGTGGGAAAAGTTCAAGTTCAGAGATTTAGAGCTGTTGTTCTGACTAAGACAAGATGCTATTCTAGTATAAGATGGGATTAATCTGACTTTTTTCTTTCCAAACAATGTTTACAGCAGAAATTCAAATGGGTTTTATTGTGAAAATCCAACCTCCATGGAGCCGTAGATCAGAAATTATGTGAATGGTTTTGGTTTGCAGCCAGATGAGACGTTTGAGGTGGAAAATGGGAATAAATCTGTCTGGGTTTTTATTCTGGCATAGATCTGAAACTACCATGACAACAAGCTGTTGTTATGCTGTCCAAAGTGCGGCGCACAGGCCGTTTTTGGCACCTGAACTGATTTTTTTGTGGCCCCGAAAACAGGATTCAAGTCGGGTTCCTATCATTTTTCATGGAAAAACACATGGAGTTAACACATTTAAATATCTAAACATAAACTATATGAATTTCTTTTAATAAAACAAGAGTAAATAACTTTTTATATTTTGGTTCTACAATAATTTATAGATTATTTTGCCACAGAATAATTATTCTATTTACCTAAAATGTTGCATGTATTTATTTTTTAGCGGGTAAAAAATGCACACAGTATTTCAGACTATTTTATTTCACAAAAACACTAATATATTAAAACTATTACTTTATTCTCAAAATATGACTGTTTTCTTAAATTTTATAACTTTATTCTCATAATACTTTGATTTTATTTTCAAATTAATTCAACTTAAGTATTATTTTGACTTTATTCCCATAATTTTGTGACTTTCTCATATTTTTTAAATAATTTTATTCTTGTATTTTGATGTAATTCTCATTATTTGGACTTTTTCTCATTATTTTATGACTTTATTCTCATATTATTTCATATTTATTCCACTGTTATTTCTACTTCATCTATTAGTATGAATTTATTCTCATAATTAAATATTTAGATTTTCTTAGCGTGGCTGGTTCTCTGTTGTAATTCATAACTTTATGAAAACAAAAATCAAGAAAAATATTTTAAACAACTGGAAAATGAAACTCCTGCAGGTTTTATTCTTTACATTCTGCACTAGTTAAAAACTTTGAACTTTTAAAATGTTCCATTAAATCTCAACGCCGGGAACGTTTATAGTTACAAGACAATAACTGCAGAGGAATTCACCCACTGAGACATAATGGGTTTTACATTCAACGCTCCGCTGAGATGTTTCTAAACACAGCTGCTCTACCAACACTTCACCGCCAAAACAACCAGCAAAATAACCACAGAAAAAAAGAAAACTATTGCGTACACCATCACTACTCATTTCCCAGAAGTCACAGCAGCGATCTGTTAGTCAGTTTCCCTGCTGGACTTCTCGTACGTACACAAAAAAAAAAAATTCCAGAGGTCTGCATTGAATCAGATCTGAAAACGGGAATTACAATAACGCCATCCGACACTTTAATGTTTTCTCTGCTCACTGTGGAGAACTGTGACATAACGCATTCCTCGACCTTAATCCTGAAACCAAATCCTGACCACACAGTCCAGCCAAAACGGTCCCAAAAAATGTCCTCAAAGACAGACTAACGAGCAAAACGTCGCTGAAACGCGGCGCGATCAGACTCAAATGTGGGCCAAATAAAAAAAGGGACGGACGGCTGGCAGAGCTTCACTCGGGAATAAACGCACAGTAGTCGTCTTTGCTTTACGAATAAAAAAGCAAAACAATTCTGGTCGGGCCGCAGACATTTTTTGGGGAGTATTAGTAAAACACATTTTGGATGAAAAGCGAAAGAGATGAACAGAAAGAAGTCCAGATGACTGGAACCAGAGGCGTCCAGAGGGAAACAGACAGATAAATTACCCAGTGAGACGCAGGAGACGCTTCCAGCTTTAAATCAACTTAATAAATATTTTCTGCTGGATTTGTTTACTGGTTAGCCGCAATCCAAGTCAGAGAGAAAAGCGTCTGTCAGTAGCTCAGGATGTAATCTTAATTTACTGTAAACCGTTGGAATAAACGCCGACCCAGATCCATTAGGTCAATATGTCCAGAACGGTGATTTTGAAAACACAATTTTATGATTGTTTTGTTAATTTTGGAAACGTTTTCTTTATAAAAGTTGTGCTAATTTGTTTGAGTTTTAAGTGGAGTTGTTCTTTGTGTTGGATTATGACAAAAAGGCTTCAGAAAAATCCAGAAATTACAGGGAAGGAAACTCAAGCAAAGAGGTGAGTTTGTGTTTATTTAACCTTTGACCCCCTGAGGCTCATCAGTAACCAGGAGACTGGGGAAAGTGTGTGTGCTGTCTCATCTGTCTTCATTAGACTCCTGTGTGTGTGTGTGTGTGTGTGTGTGTGTGTGTGTGTGTGTGTGTGTGTGTGTGTGTGTGTGTGTGTGTGTGTGTGTGTGTGTGTGATTAAGGGCTTTGTTCTGGAGGTGAACCCACCTTTCTACCAAATCCAAGTCGGGTCTCCTCCTCAGGTGCTGCTGGTCGCCCCGAAAGAACATGGCCGCCCTTAAAGAAACAAACACAAAACATTTATTTACATCAATTAATCTGCACCACATCTCAGGCACAATAATCTGAAAGGATTACAACAAACCGGCCCGGTTCAAATCCAGCTGCTTTCGTTTCGGTCCCAGTCAGGCTCAAGTCCCGTCCCAGTGGACCACTGGGATCCAAATTAATGACCTTTACAAAACCAAAACTACCAGACTTAATAAACGGTTTAATGTTGAGAAATCAACCAGAATCCAAACGGAGACCAACTGGAAACCCACTGGTAACCAGTAAGAGACCAACTGGAAACCCACTGGTAACCAGTCAGACACCAACTGGAAACCCACTGGTAACCAGTAAGAGACCAACTGGAAACCCACTGGTAACCAGTCAGACACCAACTGGAAACCCACTGGTAACCAGTAAGAGACCAACTGGAAACCCACTGGTAACCAGTCACACACCAACCAGTCTGACTGCTGATCCAAATATATTCAGTTTATTGTTGATTTCATCTAAAATATCAGCAACATCTTTAGAAACAAGACACTTTTCATCCATCCATCAGTTTTTGCTTCAAACCTCCTGAGATCAACCTGATCTTGTTGTTGTACATTTTCCACCTGCTGCTGTCTGTGTGAACGAAGCAAAGATAACAACCTGATATCTGATCGTTTCAGCCTCTCAACCAGACGCTATGCAAAGGAGAATCAAACCAGGAAGTGATGGAGATGCTCTGAGTTTAGTTGAGCTGGATGCAGACCAAAGTTTTTCTTCTGTTTAGGTGCAAAGCTCTAATGTGAAACACTTGAAATAAAACCTGCGGCAGAAAAAACAGCAGCAAACATGAGGCAACAAACACTCAGGTCACAGGACCAAGATTAAACTTTATCAACAACTTTCAAAACACAATAGGAGCCAAACACCTCCACTAACCACCTGTTCAGAAACCAACCAGAATCCAACTGGAAACCAACCAGAAACCAACCAGAAACCAACCAGAATCCAACTGGAAACCAACCAGAATCCAACTGGAAACCAACCAGAATCCAACCAGAAACCAACCAGAATCCAACTGGAAACCAACCAAAATCCAACTGGAAACCAACCAGAATCCAACTGGAAACCAACCAAAATCCAACTGGAAACCAACCAGAATCCAACTGGAAACCAACCAAAATCCAACTGGAAACCAACCAGAATCAACCAGAATCCAACTGGAAACCAACCAGAATCCAACCAGAATCCAACTGGAAACCAACCAGAATCCAACCAGAATCCAACTGGAAACCAACCAAAATCCAACTGGAAACCAACCAGAATCCAACTGGAAACCAACCAGAATCCAACTGGAAACCAACCAGAATCCAACTGGAAACCAACCGGAAACCAACCAGAAACCAACTGGAAACCAACCAGAATCCAACCAGAATCCAACCAGAATCCAACCAGAATCCAACCAGAATCCAACTGGAAACCAACCAGAATCCAACCAGAATCCAACTGGAAACCAACCAGAATCCAAGAAACCAACCAGAATCCAACCAGAAACCAACCAGAATCCAACTGGAAACCAACCAGAATCCAACTGGAAACCAACCAAAATCCAACTGGAATCCAACTGGAAACCAACCAGAATCCAACTGGAAACCAACTGGAAACCAACCAAAATCCAACTGGAAACCAACTGGAAACCAACCAAAATCCAACTGGAATCCAACCAGAAACCAACCAGAAACCAACAAGAAACAACTGGAAACCAACCAGAATCCATCTGGAAACCAACCAGAATCCAACCAGAACCAACTGGAAACCAACCAGAATCCAACCGGAAACCAACCAGAATCCAACTGGAAACCAACCAAAATCCAACTAGAATCCAACTGGAAACCAACCAGAATCCAACTGGAAACCAACCAAAATCCAACCAGAATCCAACTGGAAACCAAAAATCCAACCAGAATCCAAGGAATCCAACTGGAAACCAACCAGAATCCAACCAGAATCCAACTGGAAACCAACCAGAATCCAACCAGAATCCAACTGGAAACCAACCGGAAACCAACCAGAATCCAACCGGAAACCAACCAGAATCCAACCGGAAACCAACTAAATCACATAATTTAGTAAATGGAACATGGCGGTGGCAGCATCAACCACAGGATGACAGGTAAACACAGAACCAGGGACAATAAACTCAGAGCACTGTGTATTAAAATGGCCTAGTCAAATCCGGTTGAAAATCTTGAGAACAGACTGAGCTTGAGGTAAAAAGTTGTGCAAAATGTTCAGTGTAGACTCAGATGGTACATTTATTTATTCCACTTCACCATTATAGACCACTTCTTGTTGGTCTAGCACAAAAAATCCCAGTAAAACCAGTTAAATTTGTGATTTAAATGTGTAAACTGGATAAGCAGTTCAATGGGTGTAAATACTTCTGCTTTTGTTTTTGGGTTTTTTGCGCACCGGCTCCTTCCTCGGCTCCAGGTTGCCCGGTTCGTGCAGGAAGTCGTCGTCGTTTATCGCACATCGCTTCCTGTTTCTATTTTTATCTTCCATATCTTCCTTTTGAATGACCAATCGAATCGAAGCGCCACATGAGGACAAAGAGATCCGATTAGACAAATCCATATGATGAACAGATATGAGGACTGAGAGAAACACATGAAGGGTCTGAACCGACTGACCCGGAAGATCAGCATGCATCGGTAACAGATAACAAAACGGCTCAGCAAGTAAAAATAGACAGAAGATAAAAATGTTTATTCATCTTTATTCTTAATCTATGGTGAATCAGTCGTGACTCAAAGACTGAACACACCTAAATGTGGTGAAATAATTTCATTTCTGGTCATCAAACAGGCTAAAATAATCTAAACTGACCTGATTCTCTGCGGAAAACTTGTTCCTTCCAATTTCTAAGAATTGGTTTGACAGCAATAACTGCGGTCAAGCTTTTCCAATAACTAGATACTGAAGTCTTTTCCTCCCCTGTGACTGAACTTTGGCCTGTTTCTCTTTGCAGAATTACTTAATTCCAACCCTTCTGACGGTTTTTGACCATTCCGTGACCTTTGTGGTTCAGCAAACATCGGCTGGACTTTACCTAGTCGTTCGCTGAACATTAAATGGCGTTTCGTTTTGATGTTTGGTGAACATTGTCTGCAAAGTGAACGTTTGCAGATGACGTTCACCAAACATCAAAATGAAGCACCAATAAACTTGTTTTATAGGATTCCAATGGACTTTACTGACATGTTCGCTGAACGCTCGGCAAACATTCAATGGTGTTTTGCTTTGACGTTCAGCGACCTTTGCAAATATTTACCGAACATTTGTAGACAACGTTCGCCAAGCCTCAAGATGAAACACCGTTAAACGTTGAGAGAAACGCTGGCTGGACTTTACCTCGATGTCCGCTGAACATTAGATGGTGTTTAATTTTTGATTTTTGGCCAAAGTTGTCTGGAAACGTTTGCTGAACGTTCATGGCAACATCTGCTGACCATCCACCAAACATATCATGGTGTTTTGTTTTGATCGAATATTGTCCGCTGGCATTTTGTAAACGATTCACTGATCAAAACATTAAGCAATCTGTGAACGTTGGCTTGTCTTTATCCAGATGTTCACTGAACGTCCACCAAACATTTATTGGTGTTTTCTTTTACGTTCAGCAAATGTCGTCTGCAAATGTTAAATTCCAGATGAGAATAACCTGTTTCAGGTCACCCACCATTTTCAGTCAGATATATTTGGTGTTTAATCCATTAAGTGTTTTTAAAGCGAGACTCAAGTATTTGTGAACTTTTGTTTTAGTAAGACTCATTAAAATGTGTTTTCAAACATTTTTAAAACAGTACAATTTATTATATCTAGCTATATACATATATAGGTTCATTATATAAGTTGAAGTGAAACTATCCCTTTAAAAGCTACTGATTCTTCTCAGCCTCGTCTCGGTTCTGAAGACTCTAACTGAGCAGCAGATGAAACATGAAGATGGCTTTGAGATTTGATGGATCTGCTTCAGACCACATTACTGAGACCCCGGGTTGTCAGCGCATGAATAACGAGATAACTCACACACATGTTGTGGCGCCGTCGTTCTGTTGAACACCTTGGAAAATATGCAGAGGGAAGATTCACATCAGAGGAGGAGAGCAGGAAAACGCTGTAGGATTGGAGTGGGACACGTTGGATTTGCCTGCTGTTATTTCTCTACACATCGTTCTTCCTGAGCAAGTGAAACTTACGGAAGCACTTAACTGCCAAATCTTGTAAAAACAAGTACACTCTCGTTCATCGAGATTAAAAAAACCTTGCAAAACAAGAAATTTGTCCTTTCAATGACATAAAAATGTTAAAACAAGAAAACTTTGTTTAAATAAAATCTATATTTCCTCAAAATCAAAATATCTTTCAAATAATAAATGTCATAATGCTAAAACTAGGATTTTTAAATGTGGTTTTGGAAAAAAACGCAGTGAGAAGAAGGAATCTGTCAAGATAGTGTATTTTTAGATCTAGTTCGAACATGAAAGTTACTCATTAACAAGATACTGTTCCTGAATTTATTTTGAATTTTGGCAGCGATATGCTTCCATAGTGACCGACCTGCAATGTGAACATAACATATAATTATTATTTTTTTTGTCAATCTCTACCAATTTAATTTTGGTCTAGTTTTTAGTGCAAATATCTTGGTGCACTTGGAATAAAACAAAACTAACTTACAAGCATTTTCTCAAATATTAGCCCGTTTTCAATCAGGAATTATTGAATATTGATTTTTTTTCACTCATATTTTATAAATGAAATAATCTGCCTGTAGAACAAGTTGTTTAAAACTGGGAACTGTTGATGCTAACAGTAGCTTTGGGGACATTTATACTGCTGCAACATGTTTAGCATCGAAATGCTAGTTTAACTTAGCAAATATGCTAACTCCTTTTAGCACAACTTAAGTACTTAAGTCTTCTCCAGCATCCAATCAGGTCATTTTTTGAAGTATAAATTGACACAAGAGCCAAGACAAGAGGCTTTGTTGTTTGTCAATGTTTCCGAATGTCACTTGCGCGTCAGATTTATGGGTGTACCAGAAACATGCAAATACAAAGGTTCCAGTCCCTGAAAAGTCAGGAGCGCCTAAAAGTTTGACCTTTTGGTGCCTCCTGATTTTCTTGTTGTTGTTTTAGAGCACATCATCGTCCGGTAGAAACAGGAAATGCCAGACATGTTAACAGCAGGGTGAACATCGTAGAGAAGAGTACATGGATGCAAATTAAAATGTCGAAACTGAACAACTGACTGTTTACCCCAACAAACATTTGGAAAAGGAACTTGAAGGAGGAACTAAAATCTGAAGTCAGCAGGTTTTCAGAGTGATTATAATCTGACAACGGGCCAACTCATCCTTTCTAGAAATTTTAGCACATGAATATTTTAAGAAAACTGCAAACAAAGGTGGTTCAACAATGGGTCAGAGCAAAGAAGCCAATTCATTGGAAATGTCTTGGAGTATTTCGTTATTTTCGATTCAGATAAATTCCTGTAAGAAATTCACTTTGTTTCATCGCAACTGCCATTTCCTTCAGGTAGTGAATCAGCTAAAAGCTGTTTAACGGCTTTTAAGCAGATCTAGGAGCTAAAAACTGATATTGGTGTCTTCCACATGTTTCTCTGTAGGTTTCTTCAGTAAAATTAAACTTCAATCTGGCGCCTCGTTTTAAGAGATCTGTATTGAAAATGACATGCTTGGAATCCTTTTTGTAATTTATTATCACTTTTTCAGGTAGAAAAATATTTTTTTCCAAGTAAATGTTATTTTACGTAATATTTTTGGTTGCGTAGTTAAGCCAATAAAACTTTCACAATTAGCTTTCCGTACTTTACTTGATTTTTTTTCCTGTAATTTAGTCGCTGAGCCAGAAACTAGAATCAATTAAAAAAATATCTTCAAATAAACAAAACCTGAAGAAAATATTCAACAGTTTGCACTTTTATTCCATTTTTAATCTGTAGGCATATCTCATTTATTAGTATTTTCATTAATTAGTGGTTTACTACATCAGAGTGTACAGTGTTTTTAATGTCACAAAAACAAACAGAAAGTAACATCTGCAGACAGAAGACTGGAAAAACAAATAGAAAAAGGACCAAATATTATTTTTTAACGCAAAAAATATCCAAAAACCCTCCAAGATGCGTAATGCTGTTAATCAGAAACAAGTGAAACATTGTTGCTTTACATGTGGGAAAATGTTTTTTTTTTTCAATGTAAACCATCAGTAAACAGTCCAAACACGCATTATTGCTGCTTGGTTGACTTAACAGCAACATACAGCAAAGGCACATTCAACACCCCGTTCCCTTTTGGAAAAGTAAAAAACAAACAAACAAAAACAGACTAAATATAATTAAACTTCTCGTAGAAATCCACAAAATGAGCCGCCACTTAGCAAAATCAGACAGAAAACAGAACAAAATGTTCTTCACGAAACAGAAAAACGTACATCTAGGTCTGAATCCCTTTCGAAAGCACACGCTGTTCGTTAATTCATTAAAGACGCTGCTGCATTTCCCAATAATATTGCACCCAAGTTCAACAACAACAAAAAAGAAAAAAAAAGATTCTCATTAGTTTGAGAAACAATCTATCATGAAACTAAGATGTGCTTTAATTAGTGAACTGTGTGTATTCACACTTTGGCGTTATGGAAGACAGGACTGAGTGTGCTTGGCATTAGTTTAATGGTTCGACACAATGTAAAGCGTTTGCCAGGTTGGAGCATTAATAAGACCCAGTTATTTATAATTATTTATAAACAAACACCCTTTCTGTTCTGATCAAGTTTCACTGAAAGAATTGGGGGGGAAAAAGTTGCCAAGTTTGGACAACATCCCCCATTTTCTTTAGTTTTACATTTCTCAATTCTGGCACCAGTTCAAGTATTTGCAGGTTGTATGTTAGACGGTTTTCTGTGAAGTGGGGATGTTTGAGAGCCTTTTGTATAAATATCATCATCAAAGCAACCAAACTACAAAATTCACCAAATTTAGCAGCAATAAACAGAAACATATGTGTTTACAGAGAAATTATTCCTTCATAGAGAGCAAAAACATTTCTATTTTGTTATTTTGCTGTTGTTCTGTAAAAAGTGTAAGTTATCTAAAAGGTAGTTTTGAACATTTTGTCAGCATGAGATCACTTTTTTCAGAAGAATTTTTTTGGCTCTAATTGTGTTCCAAAGTTTTGCACATGGTTTCCCAACTTGTGTAAATTTAAGCTTCCTTCCTGTTGTCGTCCTAAAAAACCCCCAACTTTTGCAATTTACATTTCTTAAAACTGAATCTGAAGAGTAGTTTTGAACTTTTTTTTTATATCATTTTGGTTACAAATATTTTTAGAACTACTTTTTTTAAAATTTTTTATCTCCATAGAACTGGTTTCCCATATCCATAAACCAACTCCAGTATTTATACTGAAAACCTAACAAGGTAATGAGTTAATATTGAATTTTAGCTTTTTTTGTACCTTTTGCTGCTATGTCAATGACCCGTTAATGCTAAAATGACAACAGTGTCAAGATTTTTTATTTTAATTTTAAAATGGTTGAATTCTACTTGGGTGTGATACTGACAGCTCATGATTGCTCCACAGAACCCCGCTTTTGAATAAATCTCTAATATCTCCAAAATTAGGTTGTTGTTCAGTCAAGATGAGATGTTGAGTGCTGATAATTGCGCCACACATTTGCTAATATTCCATAAACTAGGAAGTGTTTTCCAAACAAGGATTACTGAGACTGAATCTGGTAAGATAGTGACTGCTCATATTTAGGCCACAGAACCCAAATATTCCTTAAATTTAGATTTCCCCCCCCATTAAACTAATGTTTCTAGGCTTTTTACTGAACCCCACTTCGCAGAACCCAAACTACAGTCGTGTTAAAAAGAAAACACACCCAAAGGTGCACTTAGTTTCACAAAACGTTTCCATTTTGGTTCCATTGTGTGTTTTTTTTTAAAGTGATGTCTGCATTTGAATGTTAGACCATTTGTACATTTTGAACCAACAACCAGTGGGTGTCTTTTTTTTTATTTAATAAGACTGTATCCCTTTAAGAAAATATTGCAGTAACATTCTGTATTTACTGTGTCTTTTTTAGACTTTATCTCAGTGCTTCTCAGCAACCTAATATGACATCACAAACGGCGGAATAATCTCTCAGACGTACATTCAACTTGCTTCATCGTTGTGCTACAAGAAACGAAGACGAGCGAAGTGGAAGACGATAAAAGTCGCTTCTTAGACCGAGCTGTTCGGTCGGAAACATGGAAGCGTCTCAGGCTAAGTTTGGCGTTCATGGATCACTGGGCTCATGTGGAAGTCCTGAAAGGCCAAATGAGAATTGTTTTTTTACAACGTCTGACCAAATTTTTTGTTTTTTTATTGACCTTAAAAGTTGTAAAAGTACAACAAACAATCTAGAATGAAATATTGTCAATTGAAATTTTTTTTTCTCCAATTTGACCAAAAACAATCCATGATGAAAAAAAATCTTTGTTTTACTTTTCTCTTGACTTCTGAAGTTGAGAGAAGTCAAAAATTTGGACAGACTTTGAAAATGTTTTATTTTCTCATTTGGCCTTTCAGGACTTCCGTACATCTGGCACCATATGGAGAAATAAGTCAAACCTGACAGCATGGACGAAGTTCAGGAGCAGCACCTTTAGATTTGGCTCATAAATCTGCTGCTTCTCGACCAAAATAAAGGCTCAGCAGCTTTCTACGAGGATTTGCTAGCAGACGGCAGCTGTGTTAGCAACTATGGAGCAGGAGATCGGATGGAAATGAAAGCCAAAACGTCATGCTAGTTTTGATTTTTGGCCGAAGGAAGGCGCTCCTGACCAATCAGGAGGCTCCGTTTAGGCGTGATGCTGCGCGATGAGGTTGCGTAGCTGTTTGATGACGGTGTCGATGAGCTTCTGTCGGTCTCTGTCTGCCTTCTTGAACTGGGCCGAGAACGACATTCTTCCTGCTCGTCTCCTTCATCCTGGAGGCAGAAAAACGAGGACAGTAGATGGTTGGGGGGTGAAAGGTCAAAATGGGGTAAGAGGAGTGTCAGAAAATGCATCTGTAACAACTGTTCAACAGTCCTGTGAAAAACTATTTACCATTTGGGTTCCTAAAGACTTTCTGTTGTTCAAATTATGGGAAAATTATCACAGACAAATTAAAATCTTCTCGCAATAGAAGCAGGTTTTATGGTTTCTCCTGCAAGGTTTGCATCTGTCCTGTGATTTTACCTCAAAAGCAGAAGCACCCAAATCTGCTTATGAGTAATTTAATAAAATTGACTAAATACAAGCCTTCAAAAAAGATTGACTTAAACTGTGTTTCTATTGCTGAGAATAGATTAAATCGACCCTGAATTAAATTTGTAAAGTTATTAAATGAAGAAGCAATATAGGCATTTTGGACATCAATGATTTACTCTAACCCAATCCAACACAAGCTGAGTTCCAGCATGTTTGGTCAGCTGTTTTGTCCGTTGCATGCGCTGTACTTGACTTACCATCCAGAAACCACTTGCTGCATTCTTATTATGTCGTGCAGGAGGCTCCACTTTTGCTTTTCAATGCTGTATGGTTGTATAATTTCAAATTCAATAGCGATTTTGTGCAAAAGAATGTAATGAACATGTTTTGGATTGCCTATACAGCTGTCCTAATCTGTTCAAGAAAGCATAATAGGTCAATTTTAAATTAATACAAAAACTTTGACGCCCCTGGCAAAGGGAAAATACTTTTTGACAGTACTGTAAACCCTTTAAAAAACACACAGATATGCAATTGGATACTGGATCTCCAGGAGGATTTGTCATACCTCATCTCTATTTGGGGTTTGCTCATTACATATTCGCGATCTTGAGCACATTTTTGGTGTAAAAACTTTCACAAACCATTAATTCACAAACTCTGATTAAAACTGTTTTCATGCAGGCTGAGTGTGAGAGAAGATGTGATTCAGATCAGTGTTACCACACAAGCTCAGATCTCTGCATCGTCAGCGATGGTTCAGATACGGAGCGATAAGGGCGGCGTTTTTGGAGAGATAAACCTCAATATCATCAACATATCGGCTGATTTTCCATTAACACAGAGAGTCCCTCAGGTGAGATTTCACACTCACGCTATTAAAACTGGTTAGGAGGGGTTCAAAGCCGCATGCCTACACTCAACATGACACACACAACCATACAGACGATACTCACGGCTTAAACAACCTGTCCGAACAGGAGGAGAAGGAACGACAGGAAACAGGAGTTCAGATGAAGATGATAAGCTGGGAATCATTTTCACATTGTGTTGTTTTTTACATGTATGTGGGACAGAACTCACATTCCACTCTAAAACCACATTTTCTGGTTCTGGTCGGATTTCTGAATCAACAACATTTAATACATGTTTTCTTTGGCCTTTCAGCCTATTGATTACTGGGATCAGACGTCACACTGTGTGTGAAAGACAAACTGCTGTAAAGCAGGGTTGAGTGTGGAGTTAAATTATTTTTAAGGTTTTATGGATTAACATGGTTGTAGATGTCAGGCTAGTTGCCAACTTTGCTAATTGCCGTTTTAAAACAGCATTGCTATGCTAATATTGAAAAGTAGTGCTAATTTAGTTCCAACAAATGTTCACACATTTTTGGCAAAATGAATTTTATATTTTTTTAGCAAAAAAAAAAAAATGCTAGGTTGTTCCAAGCTGACTAGCAGTGCTCAGCAACTAGTTTTGAACTTTTTAGCCATCGTACATCCAGTAAATCCAGAAAATTAAATTTTTTTTCTATAAAAATGTTTTAGAAACTTAATAGCACGGCATATAGCAACAGCTATGCTAATCCTCTGCAGCAAACACAAACAGTCTGTGAAACCAGAGTGACATGAAACATTACTCACTTCTCCAGCAGGGCCAGCGCAGTGTGTGGGTTGACTCGCAGGTATTTGCAGGTGGATTTCCCGTAGTCGGCCAGGTAAGTGGACCAATCCCACTGGGTGAAAAGATCCAGTAACTGAGCCAAAACATTGAGAAAGAGGAAGAGAGATTTAGAGACAATGACTCACAGATTCAAAGATCAGCTGAAGCCTGAGAACGTTGACACCAATGTCAACAACGCCGGCATGCGAAGGGCGACATGCTAACCAGCTTCAGGAGCAGGGAGTATCATAACCAGAAATATAACCAGAAATATGGAAAGATTTATGGAGATTATTGAAATTAAGAGTGTTTTTATGAGAAGCTTTTCCACGAAGCAATGACAGAAAACTTCATGAATATTACAGCATCACTTAGAAACAAAAGCTTGGATCCAAACCTAATCCAACTGCTTGTTTAAAACGTCTGAATAAGGAAGAGACGGTTTGGTCTCTGACTGACCTTCCTGTTATGAGTTAACTGTGCTGCGTTTTCTCAGTGCTAAATGAGCAAAGCGCAAACAAAGCAGTCATAATCTTCCTAAGAACTTAGAGGGGACTATACAAACTGAATTAGCATTGGATTTACAAACACTGGAGCTGGATGGTTTCTTTTTCTCCAACATGACAAATACTTGACCTCCATTAAAGGCTCTGTTTTTATGACATCTCAGAGCTAAACGTCACTTAGAAAAACAAAACAAAGAGAAAATAAAGAGGCGATGAGGAGCGGTGTCATCTTCGTGTAACTGACCTACTATTCAAAGTGTTGCATAACCAGCTGCTGCCCTGCTGAACCCTGCGTAAAACACACATGCAGAAACAGGCAGGCTAACCCCTAAGCCACCTCCGTCTGTGTGTGAGCAGGGAGCCCCAGTGAACTCCACGTAACACCAAACACACACAGATCCAGAGAGAGAAACCATATGTGAGCGAAGGATGAGAGAGGAGGAGGTGGAGCAGAGAGATGGAGAGCAAAACCACATGTGGGGAAGATGGAGGGCACAAATGAAAGAGCAGAGATGGAAACAGACACCGAACAGCGAACGCGACAAATGGGAGGAGAGGCAGGGTGAGGAGAGAAGAGTGGAATGACAGGCTGCCGTGGAAAGGAAGTGCTCACATTTAGCCTTTTTGAATGACACCAATTTCTTTTGAACTATTTTTAGAAGGGGGTCATGTGGAAAAAATTAAAAGCATTCAGTATCCTATCTGCAATAGACAGATTTCTGTGTGATTTCAGTTTGAGGAATCATAGAAATGTTTGGATTAACGGATTCTCAGAGTTAAGATAACAGCTTTTCAAAGTTGAACTAACAGGAACTCAAACTCAAGCTAAAGTTTCAGAGTCCAGCTAACGACTTCTCAGAATTACGCTATAAAGTCAAGCTAACAAGCACTCAAACTCGAGCTGATGTCTTCTACGACAAGAGCTAAAAGCTTTTTATTTGCTAACAGGCACTCAACTTCAAGAAAACTTCAAGCTAACAGTTTCTCAGAGTTGAGCTATAAAGTCAAGCTAACAGGCACTCAAACACAGGCTAACAGCTTCTCAGTGTTGAGAAAATGGCTTCTCACAGTGGAACTAGCAGGCACGCAAACTCAAGATAACAGCCTCTTGGATTCAAGCTAAGGGCTTTATAAAGTCACATAGTTGAGCTAACAGGCAATCAAATCCAAGCTAGCGGCTTCTAAGAGTTCAGAAAAAAAGGCTGTTGGCAGTCTAACAGAGCTAACAGACACTCAAGTTAATGGCTTCCAAAGGTCAAGCTAACAGGTATTGAGCTAGCAGCTTCTAAAAGAAGTGTCAACTGCTTTTGAGAGTTGAGCTAACACTGTAGTTCAAGCTAATGGCTTTTGAAGCTAACAGAGTGAAGCTAACAGCTACTAGTCAAACATGGTGGTGGTGGTGGGATGATCAGGATCAGAATGGCTTGACATTATGATGGAACCATGAATTCTGCTCCCTAACACAACGTTCTGAAAGAAAATGTTGATTCAGAACATGCTAGCAAATTAGTCTGAAAGCACAAAGCAAAACTAAGACACTAAACATATTGCTGAAATAAATCAACGTTGCAAAGAAAAGTAGGTGAAGTATCTCATGAGTGATGTAAGAGTTATTAGCAGTTGTTGATGTTCCAGGGTGCAATAAGTTTTTCACATTGTTAGCTTTTCTTAGCTAATAAAGTACATCACAATTTGTTTACTCAGGTTATTGTCTGGTATCACTCGAGTTAAGAGTTTTCTTAAACGTAAACTTGAATCATTTCCTCCGTTTTTATGGCCGCTGTAAATCTAAGTGAGGAGGTCAAGGCTGCTACCAGAGTTATTCCCTAAAACAGGAAGTTTCCTGGATATTTGCTCTGTTTGGTTCAATCAGCCATCACAGGGAAGACGAATGCCTCTTTGTACTTCCTCCCCTCTCCTTGTTTTCCTCCCACCTTCATCCAACTCCCACTATCTGCTATCTGTTTTCTTCTCCTTCCCCGGTCCTCCCACTGCCTTGTTCCCCTCTCCTTGTCCTCAAGTTCACCCCGTTGTGGCCGAGGTTTGACCCGCTAATCCTCTCGCATAAACAAGTACAAACAGGCGTTCTGCGTCTGCACTCAGGAACAGGTACATGGCAGAAGACAAAAAGGAAAAAGATCGGTGTTAATCAGATACAGGAAGCTGAGCAGGACTTTTATGGCTGTGTGGATGCAGCTTCACAACAAAGAAAATGATACATTTGTGTTTATTTATTCCTAATTCATATCAATCATCCAACTGCTGCTGAATATAAAGAACAAGCTGTCAGTTTATCTTATTTTAATTATGTTTCAGGAGTATTTTACTGAGAAATGTCTCCTCAACTGGCAACCTTCCCAGCCGAGGTTGTTTGTCCAACCAGATTTTGGAGGACGTTGGCTGGTTCCCAACAGTCCAACTTTTCTCTCTTAACTCCAGTGCTTGGTTTTTACTGTTTCCAATGTCACTGTAAACCTTTTTAAATGTTTCCATTCTGTTCATCTGATTTTAATCTGTGCAATCCAGTCAAAGTTTATGGCATTAAATTAACACAGAGATAAATTATTTATTCTGCTGGATGAACTCGTGGATCGTTTGGTGGATTTGGGACCAAATTTGCAACATTTGTTACATTTTGTGGATTTCTTTCACACCAAACTCTTTTAAAAACCTGTTCCTCTCCTTGCCTGTGGTGGCGCTGCACCAGAATCCCCTGCACTTTAGTCCACTTCCTGCTTTTGGAGCGGTCTCTGGTCTGATTGCCGTTCTCACATACATTTGATTAATAACTTTCAAATACTTAAGTACTTCACAACCATAAAAATCTTGAAGTACTAATACAACTCACCTGATATCAGGTTAGGAGTTTTATATAAAGTATAATGAATGCACAACATTTCAGTAGTTTTGCCACTGGCCCAGTTTACTCCCATATTAATACAAAACTTTCTTTGTGATGAAAACCAAATCATTAAACACTTGAGATAAACAGTTTGAGATTTTGCCAGTGCCAGAGGTGAGGTCATCCAGAGGTCATCCAGTGATTCCCAGTTTGTCTCTAAAACTACTAGTAACCATTTGAAGCTTTTTTTTCTACCAGTCGGTGTGACACTACTGATGATTTAATTTAGTAATAAATCTTTGTTGCACTTCATAGTTTGGTAAATCAACTCTCTTCAGATTCATTTTATTTTAAACTAACGGTGTAATTTACTATGTAGCAAACTGAATAAGTTATCCTGACAATTACAGATGGTTTTTGGGATTTACACAAGCTGAAGGGAAGACAGATAAAAGGCATCCTGCAGTTGCTTTACAGGAAGCAACCCTGAAATGTCGTGTTAACACTCACCAGGAAAGAAGACCAACACCAAACCGCAGACTGATAAGCTGGCAGCACAGTTATAATATTTACATTTTTATCTTAAAATGTACTGCTGCCTTAACTCTGGGACACCAAATCAGTTCATCTCCTTTTGAAAACATGTGGCGTGTTGGAGCTGTTAGCGTGCTGAGCTCAAGCTAACAGGTTACAAATGCCCCATAAAGCACACATGAGAAACAGGCAACTTAATATGTCTTCAGGAGAAATAAAACACACAGCAAAGAGAGAGAAAATTAATAATTTACAGGCAGTCAAGAGCGTAACATGGTGTTGCATTCGTCACAATTAAACTGCACTAGTTCACAGTAAAATGCTAGCACTTTGCAACCATTTTCAAGGAAAGTTATCCAACTTTTGCAGCACCATACTTTGGAGATAGAAACACAAATTAGTACAATTACAGTTACAATTAAGTGCAGAGCTGGAAAATAAATCAATAACACATATTTCAACACATGATCAATATCAGTAGAATATTCAATATTTAACAGACAATATTCACTGCCCCCGATCCAAAGGGAAGACTTTAGCCGCTCAAACTGTCATGGAAAGTTGGAGAAATTACTAACTCTCTCTCTGGTTACCTAGCAACTCGCTCGTTCTGCGGTTACCTAGCAACGGCCTGCTGAGTGACTGGCACGGCAGCAGTTTCAGGTTTCCAGATTCTACACCAGGAAAAAGGTCGATTAAAATGTAACAAAATGATGTGTTCCGAATAGACTCGTTCCAAAGCAATCCAGCAGGTCCAAAACTGATCATAAAAATGACTGGTAGGATAATCGATAACTAAAATAATCAATAGTTCCAGCCCTGATTTCAACAGAAACAATTTCACCCCGAGATATTTACCAGATTCTACAAACTTAAAGTTGTGGAAACAACAAAATGTGTTTACAATTTCTAAATTCAGACAGCAGAAAAACACAAGCTCAGCATTTGGTCTAGTTTGTAGTCTAAATATCTCGGTAGACGTGAAATAAAACTAAAACTAACTTAGAAGTAGCTTTTTAGTAAAATATAAGAGCTTGTTTTAAATGAATACTTCCTTAATATAAAAAAAGTTAAAGTACCACTGTCAGATTATTTCATATAAACCATAGGAAAAATTGTCTAGTAAATAAAATATTCTGCCAATGGAACGAGAAGCAATATTTTTATTTTAATCAAAGTACAATTATCTTATTGCACGTGAAATAAGAAAACTAGTTTACAAGTAAATTATCAGTGAGAAATAGGAACTTGTTTCCAGTTAATAACATTGATTAAAAAAGTACTGGTCATACTCATACTTTCTTTAAAGTCAATATTGAGGAATTATTGACTTAAAACAAATTCCTATCTCTTGTCAAAGTGTTAGTTTTATGTATAAAACTGGTACAAATGTCTACTACACTTGAAATAAGACAAAACTAACTTACAAGTAACTTTTCAGTGAGAAATAGCAGCTTGTTTTAGGTCAGCAAATCCTTAATATTGACAAAAAAGATCTATTGGTTCCACTGGCAGATTTTTTCACTTATAGAAAAAAATATATTGTTAAACATGAAATAATCGGCTAGTGGAAACAAGTTTTTGTAATCGATATTAAAGAAGTACTGACTTGAAGCAAGCTCCTATAACTTGTTGAAAAGTTATTTTTAAGTCATTTTTGGGGATAAAAATGGAGACGAGACAACACAGACACGACTCCTGAAAATGAAAAACAAAAAAAAAAAAACTGCGTGGGCTTTTCCGAAAATATATAAAAAAAAAGAGGCGCACGCGATCCAGCAGGTCCTGCTGGCAAACTCGCTCACACACACACACACACCTGACCCTGAATTCACCCGCAGCACACACACTCTGAGAAACCGGCAGGTCCCTTTCTTCACCTCTAGCTGAACTTTTCTCTCCGTCTCGCTCCCCCTCTCTCACCTCGCCGTGACCTCCCCCCTGCACTATCGCTCCACACACACACACACACACAACAACACAGATTATTGCTTCCTCTTATTCTTCCAGGAGGGACGAGCACAAAAACAAAGTGATGTGTTACCCTCACTTTTCTTGTTTTCTCCCCCTCCATCTCTCTTGTTTCACTCCTATTATTACTCTCCATCACCATATTCTCCTCCTCAGCCTCATCCATCGTCCTCCTCCTACCTTTATTTACCTTCCCCTCTCTCTCCTTCAGCTTTTTCCTTCCTCTCATTTCACTTTTCAGGGATGTTGATGCTAACTCCGGCTGTTTATTTCCCTTGTTTACACTCTGCAAATCCAAACTCTTCCGCCTCTATGAAACTCAATAAATGGTAGAAACTTCTCCACTTTCCCCCTCCGCCTCCGTCTCCAAGCTGTCAGTCTCCCTGAACGTTTGACATGCAGAGAGGTCAGAGGTCACTGTGAAAGTGGATGGGACTTTTATCAAACGCAGCAGCCATTTTGGCAGCCGTCCATCTCAGCCGTCTGGCTCCAGACTGCAGCTGTCCTCCATCAATCATCCATCAAGTCCGACGGCTCTCTTCAGCCATAAAACTCCTCGAAAAACGGCGAAAGGAAATTATGACAGCCAGAGTGAGAGGTTATTTTTTTAAATTACGGGAATAAAGTCATAAAGACATAGTGTTACCAGAAGAAAGCTGTAAAACTACCAGAAAAAAGTTATTTTATTGAGCAGAGCTTTAAGATCACAAAGTGTCTCATCAAGTTTGTGTTTCTTTGTTGTTTAAACAATCGTTTCAAAGTCATGAAACTGATGATAATGTGAAGCTGACAGATGAGTCCTTATTTATGAAACGAACACCAAACTATAACTTCACAAGATGCTCAACATGACTCATTTATTTTCATTATTTTTAGTGAAGGAGTGATTCTAAAATTACCGCCTCGTTCTCCAAATATTATGACTCTATTCTGGTAATATGAGTTTATTCTGGGATTATTTTGACCTTATTGTCACATGACTTTTTGTCAAACAATTTTATTCTCCTTATATAACTTGTTTTTATTACTACTACTATTCTTGTAATATTATGAGTTTATTCTCAAATTACGACGTGAACTTTTGTTCTCATAACTCCATTTTCAAAATATGACTGTCATATGACTATATTCTTGTATTTTTATGACTTAAAATACATAAAATATTGCAATATTTCACAGTCGTAATATGATGTAATTCTGGTACGTTTTCTCACGTTACAATTTTTTCTTGCATTGTTGCAACTTTATTTTCATAAATTAATTCACGTATGACTTTATCCTCGTATTTTTAGTTTTTCTTTCTATTAGAACTTTATTCTCTGAATGCGTTTCTCTCATTATTACGACTTTATTCTCATATTGTTTTGATGTAATGTGGAACAAAATCAGCAATATAAAGATTACGCAATATGCTAAATATTGCACTCAAAAAATATAAATTTACTAATTTATTTGATTTATGGTGTGATATAAAAATATATTTATGATTTTCAATGGCATTAATATTACAACCATTTTCTATTTCCTGTCTTATTTCATTAATTAAGTTTTATTTTTGCATGTCTTCTTATGTGTTAATTAAATACATTGTTTTTATTTAACTCTATATTGTAAATTCTGGCAGGACAGGCCCTCCATATTTATGGAGCAACTATTTTTAAAGGCAAAATGAAGCTGCTGCTCAACATTTATAGGCAAGGAAATGTATTTATTACTATTTACAGACTGGGTTCCTTCTTATTTAGGGGTGTCAGAGTATCGGGGGGAGGTATCCCAAAAAAAAAATCCGTTTAGGATAAGCTGAAGTCATTGGCATAACGCCTCAAGTCGAGCGGAGTTCAAAGTTCACTGAAAGCAGTGAAAGTGGTTCCAACCGTCTCCAGTCATAAACGCCCGTCTGTCATCAGTCGTCTCTTCAACCTTTCCTCAACTTTATCTCTCAAACTTTGGAGGTCAGAGGTCACCATCAGCACACACGCCGACACCTGTCATCTGAGATTAAAAAGCCGGGGAGACGTCCAGGCTGAACGTGGAGATTTTTGGCGCTTGTCCGTCACACGGCTGGTGTGCGTCCTGCCCGTCCTTCATCCAGGAATTCAACTCAAAGCAAAAGAGCTTTTCAGTTTTATCAGGAAGACAAGAGCCGCCATCTTTAAGCTCATCTGTAAGACGTGGAGAAGCAGATCTTTTGGTTCTCTTTGGTCTTTTTTCTCTTACTATAAGATAAAGGCCCAACGCTAAACAGACGCTGGATTTCTGTGTCGACTCAACGTTTATTACCATTTTCTAAACTGAATATTGATTTATTGATCCAGAAATTCTCCATTTACATGCTGTTCAGAAGTGGAAAAGATGAAGAAAAACAGCTTTTTAATATATTTTATAATGTAACTCTTGTTTTCTGCCCAAAATATCCTGATTTGTTTGTTTTTTTAATGTCCCTGATGATGATACAAGATGCTTAAGCATTTTTTAGCTCTATACCAAAATAAAATAAACATCAAAATCTATCTTTAATCTCTCCGTTTTGTACAACTTGTTGATTATTCGGTTTGTATCATACAACATCCGGTCTGCTTGGCGTTCGCATATACATCCGAACCGCAGTTCATTTCACACCTCCCCAAATGAGTCAGACTTTCTAGTCAAACGAATTACGGTTTGATTGAAGCGGGCTAAACAACAATGCTCACTCAGAATATCTTTCCTTTTCAAAATTAAGAACAGTATCTCAGATCCTGTGTGTCCATTAATCATAAAATTGTGCAAACTGCAATTATGAAAATAAATTTGCTTAATGAAAACAGCAATTTCAAAAAAGCTCAAGATTTTTCATACAAAGTTTTTGCTCTAGGATCAACATCCGGATGTTACTACTGGTGGAGACAACGAAGAAGACAACAGGAAGTGGTTGGAGGACGATGGTGCTGCATATTTTTTAATGACTTACTGCTCAAAAAAACCTTTTCATGTGGGATTTTAAATTCTGCTTCTAATTTAATTTAAACACCAAAATTGTGCTTTTTTTTATTTTTTACATTGGTGGAATATTGACAAATATTTAACAGAAACAACTGATGTTGGGTAAAATAAAATGTCTGATGAATAAAAATTTAGTTCAAACTACAATTCCTTGTGATTTCTAAAAACATAGCATCCGACATTTCATCTTTTTTTTTTTTTTCAATCACGTCTTGAATTTATTTTCGGGTCTCAGCGGTTTGATCATTTTGGAGCCACTATCCTAAATGTTGCCTCGACTGTGAAGCATCCCAGCACGGCTCACCTCATTGACTGACACGCCGCAGGAAGAGACTTCACACTTAACCCCAGAGCTGGGAGGTCAACGGTCACACTGGGAGGTTATCAGGCGACACTGGGGCAGCTACTGGTTCTCTGTCTCTGAGAGGATCCTTCTCCAGTTTAAACAAACATGACCAGCTGTCCTGGTTTCCCCAACCAGGCTGCATTTCAGGAAGATGGCTTTTGAAATTTCCTCTGCTGCAGATGAAAGAGCCTTTCCAAGCCTGCAGCTCGGGCCATATCGCTCCATCGTGAGCTATGACTGGAATGAGGTAAGCTTGGATGTTTATCGCTCTGCAGCAGGGAACTAATTTTACATTCTCACTGCAGGGCCAAGAGCTAAATTAAAACCAAAAGCGTGTATCTTTGTACATCTGCCACCACCGCAGAGCAGCGCGCCGCTGCCAGTGACCACAACACAGCGGCGCTTCAGCACTCAAGTTGAACTCGACGGCTCGTCGTGTACGAGCTGAACGCAGGGAAGACGACCTCTGTTCTCGTTCACAGAGAAGTCAGAGGTCAGCTGCAGATCCTAAACGTTTGTGGCATCATAGAGAGGTTCAACCACTGCAAGTACTCAAGTTTTTGGATTGGAGACCATTTTCTCATTGGCAGAATGAAGAAAGAGAAGCAAAGTCTAAACATGGAAATGGATTTCTACCCTGACAGACGCAAGTTTTATTGTTAAATGTTTTCAGTTTCAGCTCCTTAAAAGCAACTGACAGGCTTCAAACTCTCATCAGATCATCAGCAAAAAGATTTAAAGGGGCAGTACGACATAAAATCTATTTTTTTTAGATTTACATCACATTATAATGGCTTTTCCTGGAGTGTTGACTTGACTTCATGCATGTTTGCTAATCCTTTAATCTTCATGTCAACCATTCAGCTGTGCAAAACGCCTGGTTGGACCAAACTCCACCCACAAAACGCAGCTCCTCCTCTGACCTGTCAAGCTCCCGCATCACAGGGCCGCCCCGTCTCATCGTTCCCAATCAGCTCCTTCAGACTAGCCAGCAGCAATTAGCAAACATGTGTTTAAAGTTTCAATATATTCAAGGGTAATTTTGTTTATAGAGATGTCAATCCATTTCTAACAGTTTTTTATCTACGTTTCATTTATTGTTTCTGTTCATTTTGGATAATTAAAATATGTTCCAGTTCTTTAGAAAATTAAGTTTATTAGTCTTTATTAAAGAGTGAACCTGCTTTATTGTGTCATTGTCAACATATTACTTGAAAATGGTTTCAAAACAACAAGTTTATTGCAATAATTGTCAGAGTAGTAGTAATAGTTTTGGTTTTCTGTTATGGTTGGGTTTGATTTGTTGTGACTTTTTGTCTAATTCAGTTAATTTGAATTAGTTTTTGAGTGTCTTTACTAACTTTTATAATTTAAGTATTGAGTTTGAGCTTTTTATAATAACATAGTTACTCTTAGGTATAGTTTTACTCCATTAATTAACATTTTTGTTTATTTCAGCTAATCAGAGCCAGGAGGCGGGTCTTAGCGTTCTCAATCAACCCCCCTTTGCTGTCTGCTGCTGCGCTACTGTAGCATCGCCTGTCATGAATGCCAATGCTAGTGAGCATAACAACCATTGATGCAGATAAATGGCTTTACTGCTAAGCTATGTCGTTTCTCTAGCATTAGCACATTTAGAAGCGAGTACATGAGTGTGATTGACAGCACTAAGACCCTCCTCTTGGCTCTGATAGGTTGTTTTTGGTTACATTTCTTCAGACGGCAATAATAGCTAAGGGAAGAGGTTGAGGAGATGGATCTTTCCACAGATTATGAGTCTCATTACTATGTAAAATTTTTTTAAATAAAAGTTACATACTGCATCTTTAGGCAAGCTTTTAAAATATTGCTAAAAGAAAAATGTGAATCTGCCATATTTTTCCATCTACTGGTTTGGAACAAATCAAAGCAGAATAAAATTCATGTTTTAATCAACTTTTCATTTCGAGTTTCCCCAAAGTGGAAAATTTAGAAAACTATGAATTGATGAAATTAAGCTGACTCGTTTCCAGTGAAGTGAGTGAAAGTTAAACCGGAGCTGAACTCCTGGACAGGATCTAACCTCCGCTAAAGGAGCCGGGCTGACTTTCAGAGTCTAAATGGAGCTAAAAGCTGCTGTTTTCCAGCCTGTTTGTTTTGGACTATTCCGTCTTTATTTGCTTTATCAGCGCACCGTGCAGCTCTCAGCGGGCCGCCCTCGTTTATCGTCTCGCTCCCTTCTTCCTCCTCCGTAACGTCGAGTTACCCTCCGCCTGACCTCCTTTTCTCCTGCACTTTCTCCAATATTTCCACAATCACTCTTTTTTTGAGGCTTCGCTCGTCCTTCTCTTCTCTAAGTCTCTGTCCGTCTCCGCCTGCGCAGTGTCTAACTGACAAGGGAGACCCCTGGTTGAACCACCGGCGCTCTGGGATTTCCCCCCCATGCACCCCACCGTTTCTTTTCTTTAGCTCGTCACGTCGTAAGCAGGTACCAGAATTCAACCGTCGCTGCCGATAACGAACGGACAGAAGAGGAGATGTTCAATGTTTAGTATTTAATGTGAAGACAATAACATTTGAAGCAAGAATAACAAATCTTGCTGGATCAGAAATTGTCCTGGAAATTATCAGCGCTATTATAGTTAACTAAAACTAACAAAATATCAAAAACTAAAACAGAGAAAACATTTTCTGTCGCAAAAATAAATAAAAACTGTTACTAATGGGAAAAAAACCTAACCTTTCTGAAACAAAAAAAAGAAGAAAGTATGAAAAAACAAACTATTATTATAATAAAAACAAACCCAAACAATATTTCATAATAATCAATAAAAACCAGCAAACACACTAAATACTAATTTGAACTAACTCAATTAGACAAAAACAACTACAGTACAAAAAACTGAAAATAAATATTTAACTAATATTAGTTATATTTATTATTACGTATATGATATTTAATATTTAACCACTAAGAACTACCAAACTAGACAAAAAGTCAAATAAATAAAATTGAAACTAACTAAATTTTAACAATTAAGGAAAACTAATCTAAAACTAAATAATAATTAACTATTTAATAAAAAGAATTAAAATATAGTTAATAATGAATAAAAACTAGCAAACACTAAAAATTAAGACTGAATTAGAGAAAAAGTCAAAACGAAATAAAACTAAACTTAAATTAAACAATATTTAACTTGTAATGAAAAAATAGCGAAAACACATCAAAATGAATTAAAACTAACTGAATTAGACAAAAAGTCAAAATTAATAACAAAACTAAACTAAAATTAAATAATGTTGAACTAAATATAACTAATAAAAACAAGCAAACTAAATAGTTTCTTTTGAACCATAATAAATGGAACATTGACTAAAATATTTTTTTATTATTTTAAAGGCGCCGCTTGATAAACTCTTATTGGTTTCACATTTGTTGATTGTTTGATGCCTTTATGTTTTTATGTTGCCTTGCTGCTGAAATTATAAACTTGATTGATTATGTTTTGGTCATTGCAGATTGATTAGTGAATAATCCCTAAACTAATCCACATTAGTGATGAATCGGCGCTTTATGAATAAAGAAGACGGCAAAACCGTAAAGACGGCATGATAAATTCCCACGTGTAAAACATTAGTGACACTTCAAACGCCCGTGTTGCTCCAGGCAAACGCTGAGAAGGATCTAATTTGCTCATCAGCACCCGGGCAGCTCCGACACCCTCATCCCAACAGGAAGCAGATTAAAAGGTGAGAGGGCTTTGAAGGCTTTGACCATGAGATGACCGCTGACAGGAAGGGGCGTGGACGCAGGGAGACTGACTGACGGCGGGGTCGGCGCTGATAAGGCGGAACAATGACCCGGCCCGGTCAGAACGCGGTCACTCAGGTACTCTGATGATGCGTGGTGTTTGTTTACCCTCCGTGAGCCAAACGCTTTCTTTTTCATCTTGTTTATTTATATCCTATTGTGAAAGCGGCCCGTTGCTGAAACAGCTGACCTAATTCCTGACCGCTGATTGACCAGCGGTCGGAAGCGGAGACCCGGATCGGGTCGCAGCGCCGTGACCACGGCCTGACACGCTGTCACACCGATAAGGCCGGCCACAGACGGGACAGGAAGTTGAGAGCGAGGACAGAAAAACACGCTCAGCTCTCCCACACTGGCCTGCAGCCATAAATCCAGATACTGATGAACATTTCTGAGCTCTGGCTGTTATCTGTTTGCCCCATTGTGTCAGTTTGAGGCCCAAGAAGAAGAAGAAAGGCTTTAGTATTTAAAGAGACGGCAAAGAGGGCAAATATCAGATAAGAGCAGTTTGAAGATCTAGAGGGAGAGTGGTTCACAAAATAACTGCTTTAATGTTTATTTTTCAGTATTTTATAGCAATTCTAGGTGACGGATAATTGCTCTCAAAAATCTTTGCATAAAAATGATAAAACATGAACAAATATTTATGATTCTTTCCATTTTTATTGCATTTCGAAAACAAAGTATTGATTAGTTTTGTAGCTGATTAAGCAATTATCCTGATGCTTAATCAGATTTTTAAAAAGTAATTGAACCATTTAAGTCTGTTTTATACATTAGAAATACGTAGAAGACGAAACTGATTCTGTTTGATTACTAAATTAGTTGACAATTATTTGAATAATTAATAACGACTTAACCGTTGAATTGTTTGATCTCTAAAAGGAAAGATGGATGAAAGGATGGATAAAAGGAGGGATAAAAAGAAAGGAAAGATGGACAGGTGAACTTTGTGATCAGACGATTCGGCAGTGTGAATATTTTGTGAGTAAAGTTTTCCAGTGTTGCTTCGTTTCCCATCCTTACTCCCCAATAGATCGGCAGGCGAGCATTTAGATGTCCGTCTGCCGCTCACCGTCCCTCCGCCGCCTTTCTTCTGGCTCTTTTCACCTCCTCTCCACTCCTCCATTCATCCCCCCTCCTGTGACCGGTCACAGGGATGAAGGGAAGTGTCAGCCTCCCGAGGAGACGGCGGGGGAGCGGGACGGACCACCCTGTACGTCCGCTTTTCCCCCCCTTCGGCTCTCCGTATCACTTTCACCTGACTGCACTCTTTCACGCGCCATCCCTCGCTTTTCTTGCTCCGCTACGTCAACGCTTTCACACATTCTGGTCTCGTTCGGGTTCTGGCTGCGGTTTTCTTTCAGTCTCCTACTGTCATCTTCTGTTGGATTGGATTCATTCATCCGTCGCCTTTTTCTGTTTCCATCATGTCGGCCTCCCTCTGTTTATCTGGCTTCCTGAACTTTGCTGCTGATGCGCCTCTCGTTCGGTAACGTCTCTGCTCCCAGCGTGAAAACGCCACTCAGATATTCGACAGGAGCAGAGTTTTTCTTCCTGTCCTCTCCATCACCTCTAATCCTTCACTGTAGCTCCACTTTTGGTCGGAAAGGTCTGCATCTTTTAGAAGGACTTCTGCTATTTTAAAATTATTTTAGGAGTTTTTTAATGAGGTCTCAGTGTTGATCTGACAAGCATCAGTAAAGTATTGATCTTCCCTTTTCCTGAGTTTCCGCGACCTGATTAAAATTCCCAGATTTCTATTTTAATTATAAATACAGATGTTCAGTATGAATTTATGGCAATGATGATAAACTGATAAACTGATGGTTGGATGGATGGATTGATAGATGGGTAAACGGATGAATGGATGGATGAACAGATGGATAACTGATGGTAGGATAAACTGATGGATGGATAAACTGATGGATAAACTGATGGTTGGATGAACTGATGGTTGGATGAACTGATGGTTGGATGAACTGATGGTTGGATGAACTGATGGTTGGATAAACTGATGGATGGATAAACTGATGGATGGATAAACTGATGGATGGAACTGATGGTTGGATAAACTGATGGATGGATAAACTGATGATTAGATAAACTGATGGATAGATAAACTGATGATTAGATAAACTAATGGATGGATAAACTGATGATTAGATAAACTGATGGATGGATAAACTGATGATGGATAAACTGATGGATGGATAAACTGATGGTTGGATGAACTGATGGTTGGATGAACTGATGGTTGGATGAACTGATGGATGGATAAACTGATGATTAGATAAACTGATGGATGGATAAACTGATGATTAGATAAACTGATGGATGGATAAAGTGATGGATGGATAAACTGATGGATGGATAAATTGATGGATAGAAGGACTTATACACAAGAAATGGATAGATGAACAAACCAAAGGATGGATAAGTGGCTGAACCTATGGATGCAAAAATGGTTAAAACTCTGGGCGGTGAAGTGATGCAACTGTCATAATAAAAATAATATTCAGATCTTTGTCCTGTCTGTCTGTCATCTGTTTCTGTAGAACCCAAAGACTTGCCGAGTTGGAGGTCTGTGGTCTGAATGAGTCTGGATTTCACATGCCGACAGCGTCAAACCTTCCTTAAATCAGATCAACAGCTTCATCTGACCAGGCCGCATGTCAGCCTAATTAAAACCTGTTAAAACATGAGGTAGGGTACGACCGCTCCCGCCTGGCCAGCTGAAACCAAATCTGACTTCCAGTCTAGACGAAGTGAAACGGGTTGAAGCAAACAGCGGTAAGGTTTTAATGAACATGTCATGCATACGGTGCTCCATCACTCATCAGTCCAGCCTTGAAACCCTTATTTTGTTTTACTCTGGACTAATTATGACTCTACCTCGCAAGTGTTTCAGGTCGTCTCGGCCAAAAAACAAACGCCGAACAGGAATTCCAGGAAATAAATCTACTCCACTGTTATTTCAGGGCTGAAACGAAAACCTTGGCAGGTATTTAATACTCAGGAGAAGCTGCTCAAGAATGAGACGCAGGCGTAAAACAAAGCTGTTGAGACAAGCTGATTTTGAGGGATTATTTCCTGCAGGAGAGGATCGAGGTTTTTTCCAACGGCGGCCGAAAGGAAGAGAGGAGCGTTTAGCACTCAAGTCAGGAACAATGAAAGGACAAACAAGCGATGTTGGAACCAGGTGGGGTCTTCCTCTTACAGTAAAGTTTGACCTCCTTCTGCTCAAGTTGTTTGTCTCTCTGAAATGTCAAGGACCTAAAAATGATGACCAGTTTATCCTGGAAAACAAAACAAGCCAAATCTGTTCAAAAAACATCTTCATTTCCTTAAGAAGTTAAATGATTTGGAGACCAGCTGACACAGCTGCTGTTTTTGATGCTAAAAGATAAATAAAGCTAATTATGCGACACAAAAATTATCAGATGCATGATTAAAAAAATAAATAAAAATTCTTTTAAATTCCAAAAAGAATCTAATTGAAGTTTAAAAAAAGTGAGAAAAAAGTACAAAAAATTAAAAATATTAAATGCAAACTAAACTATAAAACACATTACAAAAATTATTCCAAAAGAGAATAACCCAAAATGATCAACAAGATTTAAAAATAAATAAAATGTAACATAAAAATTAAATCATAACTGCAAATTAAATAGACAAATTGGAAAAAAAAGACAAAATCTAATTTTAAAAAATGAAAACAGTGTGGAAAAACATAAAAAACAAATATAAATGACAATAAAATGCAATAAAAGCAAAATATTTAAATGTTCTGATGTTGGTCATTCTTAAAGGTTATGTAAAAAGTTGCCTTATTTGTTCTGGATAAGAAAGAACTAATTTCAGTTCAAAAATACTTTATTGATCCCAAAGGGAAATTAAAATGATTAAATAAAATTGAAGCTGATAAAAGTAACGTACTATGTTTTAACGCACGTCATTACGTATCAATATGGTAGAAGTTAGCTTCCACCATACACCATATTGGTGTTGCGCTTTAGCACCTCCACTGGGCATCTCTAATTCACATTGTGAGTTAAGTGGATATTTACATGAATATCTTAAAGGAGATTTTTGTGTAAGAGTGAATAAAATGAAGAAAAAGGCTGCAGGATGAAGCCAAAGTCAACAGAACAGAATTTAAACAAAACCTCTGATGAGGAGTCCAGATGAGTCAATCTCCAAGAATTTGTATTTTAAGGAAAACTCAGACAGTTGAATGGCTTTTAAGCCTAAATATGTGTAAACATTAAAGAGTAAAGTTATTACTGACATTCTTTGAGGCTGACAGAGACACAAAGAGCCTCTGACTGGAGGGGCCCCTGGAGCTTCTCGTATACAAGTCAATCAAACATCTACAGCGTGCCACAAAGGCCGCAACTATATATATGCAAATCAGAGATAAAGAACTGCAAATAGGAGGCAAAAAGTGACCAAAGAGACAAATCTGAGTGAGACAGAGACACCAAAATTACCTCAAAGATGCAAAAAAAGAGGAGTGCTGAATGCCAGAAGACTGCAAAGAGACACAAACTACGACTTCAAAACTCAAATCAAACCAATGAAGACTCACAACTACAACAAACGTCTCCATCATGGGAGAAACAAAATTAAAGAGGCCAAAAGAGATTCCACTATTGTCGAAAATACAAAAAATATTTTTTTTTGCAATTGCAGCATTGCTATTAAGAAAGAAATGCAATTAAAATGATACATAATCCTGTCTCCGGTCATCATCTCTGTCGTCTCCACCAGCAGCACATAACTCAGACGATGCAAAAAAAGTGTTTCCATTGCAATTTTATGCAACTCATAAATTTTAATATTTGTGAAAAACCACCTCATCCTATTGCAAAAACTTTATTGAAAATCCTGTTTTTTCCCCCCAAACTGGCACGTTTTCATTAGGCAAAGTAATTTTCATAATTACAATTTGTGTAAATATGTGGCCAATGGAAACACAGCTGCTTACTCTTTGGTTACCTAGCAACAACGTGTCACGATAAGTCGTTACCTAGCAACCGGCAGCAGTTTACGGTTTCTACACATTATCGGTGTAAAGGGTTCGTACACCCACAGTGAAATCCCAGCACTCTACAAGCATTCCTAAGGAAAGTTTTCAAACTTTTCAGATAAAAATACATAGAACTAACAATTGTAAGGCTGGACAGTAAATCAAAAGCAAAATATAATTGCGACGTGATCAATATCAATAAACAGCGTCTGATACATCTAGAATATTTACTAATTTCACTGAACTCCAGTCCAGAACCGCATGGCATTCTGGGGGACGTAGGCAGAGGAAAGTTGCTTAACCTCTCGCTGTTAGCAATGCAGGTTGGTGGAATCAACTAACTCGCATTCTC